>NW_019525126.1:1803349-1853591 GCF_002814215.2 Seriola lalandi dorsalis | reverse complement strand
GAGAAAGGGGGGTTAGGGGTTGGATGTGGGGAGAGAGAGGGGAGGAGGGGGGTTCAGGAGAAGGTTTTCTTGAGGATACTGTTCCTGGACAGGCGGTAACTGTGGACCTGCTCACACAGACTGTTCTTTGGGTACAGGTCTTTGAGACTGAGACACGCCTCCTTCTTCTTCTCCACCTCTTCCTGTTCCTTTACAAACAGTCCAGACTTCTGCAGCCTCTTCTGCAGCCAGTGCAGGGCCCTGGACGACATCAGCCTCGCTGCTTCTTCAGGGGAACAAGAAGGTGATGAGCACATTAAAAGATGCAGTGTTAAATAAGTAGAACGATGCAGTTTGAAACTAATGGATAGACATGAGTTACGTACTTTCAGACTTGAGGCGTGTTCCTTTAGCGGCGGGGCGGTGGTTAGTCGGTTGGGTGGAGCTCCTCTTCAGGAGTCTGCTCTCCAACCCAGTTGTTGATCAGAGGTTTTCTTCCACTCTGCTCCTGACTCCTCACCTCAGAGGTCGGGCTCTTTAAGCTGCGTTGAGCTGCCTCGGCCTCCTCGCGCCTCCTCTGCTGCACCTCCTTCAGATCGCTCAGTGTGAATCTGGGTCTCGTGATGGGCTCCTCTGCCATCAACACATTTCTCCTCCTCCTCTTTTGCCTCCTCTTCCTCTCCTCAACTTGTTCTCTCAGACTGTTCACTCTCTCAGTTTCTTTCTCTTTTTCTCTCCTGCGTCTCTCCAGCTCTTCCAGAGCAACTCTTGCTCTTCTCTCCTCCTCCAGCTCCCTCAGCTCTCTGTACATTTCTTCTCTGAAATGTTTCCTTCTCTCCTCAGAAGTCATTTTCCTGATGTTCGTCAGAACCTCCATTTCAGTGAGGAGTTGACTCTCGTATACCAACATGTTGCTCTCGGTCACTTGTGCAGATGGATTTGCTCTGTGTGTCTGTGTGTGTGTCTGTCAAAGGTTTTTAGTAGACTGACACCAGCAGACAGGAGAACTGTAGTATAAGGACAATGGTGGAACCCTGAGACGGTTCCATCCATGGTGACGACATAAGTTCTTGTGTTACATCAGGTTCTGCTTCTAGAACGAGCAGTGTGTGAGTGTTGAAAAAACAAATGTAAACTGCTTCAGCCACTGTAAAAGCACCTCTAAAACGTACTCCAATAGTGTTGAGGGTGTCATAAATGTTGAAGCTCCAAAGACACCCCATAGTTAAATAAATCTGGCCCATACTTGGGCCACATGCTTGTTTTCTTCTGGCCCACACTGTTAAATGTTTCGCCGTTAAAAAACTGGAGGCAAGGTCGCCATTATTTTACTGTAAAACTGTTGCTGGTAAATACAGCAAAAAGATGTTATTTTCTACTTTTACAGTAGAATACTGATGAAGGATTAGCAATTTATTACTGTTTATTTAAACTTTTTTCACAGGAGCTATATTTTGCAGATTTTTACCTTAAACTGTAGTACATATATAAAACATGCTGCAGTATAAGCTATTTATAAATTAACTGCTAACAAAAAGGACTACAGTGATTTATGTTTTTCCCTAAACTTTATGAGTTGATAAATTATCCCTTGGCAGTCTTGCTATAAAACTATATTTTAACATATTGAATAAACATCTTTGAAATTGCAACTTAAAATTTTGAAGACAAATAATACAGCTTCAAAGTGTCTTTTCAAACCACGTCTCTCTTTATTAAGCTTGTGAAAACACCACACGCAAATAAACCAAAATTTCAGTCATTTATAAAAGATCTCTAACAAGTGTTGTAGTCTGCATGGACATTAAACACTGGACGCAAATAAACACAAGAAATATTATCAAAAATAATGAAGCGTTTCTCTAACATAAGCTGTTGTACTGTATGTGTATATTTATAAAGATTGTATGAGGGAACAGCTTAAGGTGCAAATGAGTGGCAAAGTGAACTGAAAAAAGAGTGTGGCAAGAGAATAACAGTGTGTGTGAGTGAGTGACTTATATACTCAAAGTTCAAAGTCCTTCATTTCTTTAGTAGACTGGACACACATGGGTTGACTGATGCCATCTTTTTTCTGAGTGACCTTCCCCATTTTCCAAGACTATGACCCGTCCAGCCTTGGTGCCTCTGTCAGGATTTATCCCGATGAATGGCCTGAAAAACAAGAGTGTGTATTGAGGGTTGGTGGGGAATTAGGAAAGTGTACTTTCATGGTACAGATTAAGTAATAGTTTGTTTCGCCATGATTAGTGTCAGAAAAACTTCCTTAACATGCTCCAGTAATCAGATGTTTAAGGCAGCTTGTATGTAACGTGAGACGAAACTCAACAAACACAAGGTCAACATCATCAAAGCTGCTGTGAGCACACAGTACCAGTTGAAGGATGTAAGCATCTCGCCTTTGAATTAATTCCATTGTGCATGCAGCCACATCTTGGGACTGAAGATTGAAGCTGTAGTGAGTAGAAAAGACTGCAGCGTGTGGTCAGCTGGCTGTGTGCCCTTCACAAATGACGTGCCCCTCAATGCTGATCATGAAGTGGTGAATACAGCTTCCTGGTGTTTCACCTGAAGTTTGAAAAAGAGAAAAGAGCATTGACATTGTCACATTGCAAATGAGACGTACCAGGGAAACTGAAATCCTTCTACCCCTTCACAGATGAGTCCTTTTCTGTTTGTTATATACATTATAAGATGTTGTGACATAGAGCTGAACCGTGTTGTACAGCCACATTATGTTTGCTCTGTTCATTGAAATAATAGTGGAAGTAATAACTGATGACAGTTTAGCTAGCTGGCTAACATTAGCAAACAAGCTCCCGGTAAATTCAGTCCCGACAGTAAAGTAGCGTTGTCTAAATAAAATCAGCAGCGTCCTTTGGAGACGTGCACTTAGCAGATGCTAACAAGAAGTGAAGTAAAGATGCAACTCACCCTGTAGTTTGGAGGAATCGGGATCAGAGTTCAGCTCCTCTCTCTGTCACACGATGAAACTGCGAGTGAAACGGATGATAGAAAGTTATCATTATAGTGTTACCGACGTTTTAGATCACAACAGAAGGTTTTTCCCCGCTTAGCAACTGTACAGCTATACATCGAAGTAGCTAGCGTTAGCTGAAAGTACACGCTGTTAGCTTGTGTTTGTGTCAGCTCAGACTCTCATCTCAAATGACTCTAAACTTAATTCAAGTCCAATGCTCTTTACATTCACTCTGAATACAGTTTATTTCAGCGAATTAATCCTAAACATGAAGATAAATCAGGAGGAGATCTCTGGCTTAAAGACTAACATTACAGGTAAAATAACTCGTCTTTTTTAATGCCATTCTATTAGATAATCAATACAACTTCATTGGAAATGTGATGTATTTTACCTATCTAACAAACAGGGCAAAAAGGCACTGTTTGTTAGCAAAGGCACCTATTCATTTGAAGGATGAAGATGGGTGAAAAAAAAAATCAAACTGCATTGTTCAGTCAAAGGTGTCTCACTCTCTGTTTTCCCAAAATGCATTGCAAAAAAATACTGTTTTCTTTCCTCCAAGCAATAATACTGTAAAATACCGTTATAAACATTTCATTTGCAGTAATATACTGCATTTAAAGATAACAGGATTAGACTGTTGAAATGTTCCCGTAATATACAGCAATTTGTTACAGTGTATTTTTTTCTGCAGCACTGATGATTTAAACTTGATGTAGACTATTTCATGTGAAAGAAGACGCTAATATCATGAGCATAGAGGGTTGGGTGTAACATAGTGCAAGCAGTGGCAATACAAGCCTCACGGGAGGCATTGGAGCAACCCATGAAATACCGGAGCAATTCAGTTGCCATCACGCCCGGGCTCATTGGTGCTCGAAAACAGGAAACATTCTGCTTTACTTGGGAGAGGTAGTTTGCTCTTTTCCTCTCTTGCTCCAGCTTGTTTGTGACTCTAAGATGTTTTGTGACTCCAGCTTCTAAAGTAGTTATTGTAGAGCCTCCAGGATGTACTGGAGAATACATTGCCAAAGCTTTGCAGCCCTGCGAAGTGCATGATAAGGTGGTAAGAGTCTGTTTCCATGAGCTGATGGCACTGCACTGCACTGCACTACTAACTGCTGAAATGCTGTAGATGTCTCTTCAGACCAGTGGCTTAGATACTCCAGACCTCCCCCCTGAGAGCATTTTGCTGCTGCTTATTCCACTGCTTAAGAGGAGCAGAATAACATCAGGTTACACTCCACAAACCCAGGGCTTCTCATCTTTGTTGTCTGGAGGGCTGGATTCAAAACTATGCAGCAGTGTACATAAAAAAAACTCTCTCTAATGCCAGGATTATTGTTCCAAGAGCCATAACAACCCATTACATGCTTCTAAAGTCTGTAATCACTCTTTGCTATCATCAATAATGATAATTTATTTAGAAGCAGTATTGTGTTCGTGTGAATAAGTGCAGGCCCTTGTACTGCCAGCAACACTACAAGGTCTGGCCTGTAGGGCAGCACTGGCAGTGTTGCACTCTCAGGACTTTGGTGTTTTACAGGACAAAGTGTTTCTCATCTCAGCCTGAATTTGTGTACGCTTTAAACAGTAATTGGCTTACTGCAGCTCTGTTAAAGAGACCTTTGGCATGCCCACCTGTCACTATGCAAAAATCTCCTACAATGTCATTACCCCCCCACACTTGTGCTTGAGGAGAGCATGATTGGTTAAAACCAAGAAAAGAAGCATAGTTGTCGCCAAAGCCCGCTCATTGATATGCTATAGTGTTACTCACAGAAGTCCCAAAGGAGCAAGGTAGAGTTTTATGCTATTGTTGTAGGGCATACACGCACTTATACACAGTGGAGATGACAAATACACGGATTTACACAGAACAAAGCCACAAGAGTGAGAGTGTGAGAGAGGGAGTATTATGATCCAGTCAAATTCAATCTCAAGGTGCCCTTGGAGACTCTGTTCACTTCACATTCTTCAAGACAGTTTAACGAATTATGTTTTCTTTCGTGAGAGCTGAACTCCTGATGTCACATTTTGACTATTTTACACCAGCTTCTGTACCTCAACACAATCTCACTGAGGGCTTTTTTTTTTTTAGCCTTTTTATTAGTGGCATGGCTTTAGGCATGGCAACTATTGTCCTGTGGGAAATGGTACTGGTTGGCTGCTAGATATAGAGATATTAAACTTACAATTTCTGCCTACTCAAAAAAGTCAACTATATGACATGCTCTCTCTCCTGACTTGGCTCGACCAATATTTTCTACAGAGATACAATACAGAGCTATTTCTATACAGATATCCGAAGGCAGGAGAGTACCCTGGTATCTGATGTTTTTCCTCAGATTTTGTAAACTGACCCATCCTAAATTGAGGAGAGCATCTTTCCTCCCTACCTTCCCAACTGACATCGCTTAATGCTTCACTTTATGAATGATTGGCCCTCCGCCTCAGCAGTCCGGAGGATGAGCGAGAATAAGAGGTTGATGCAGAGGAAAAAAGAGAGAGAGAGAAAGAGAGAGAGACAGAGAGAGGGACCATGTCAGATACTTAATTGTACTTGAGTGTGAGGGTGAGAATGGGGAAAGGGGCCAGTTGTGGGCTAGACTGAGGCAGAGACACGAGAGTTATCCAGTCTGATTAAAGAGATGCTTGTGTGTGTGTGTGTTTATATGTTTGCACGTGCGTGTTTGTATGTGTGTACGTGCGTGTGCGTGTCTCGGCACTGAGACAGGCAGGAATGTGATGCGCGGATCGATACTATCCTAATAGTAATAATACTAGGCCCAAATCAACCATATGCCCGCTCCTCTAGCACACAGACTGATTGCATGTTCCAACCCAGTCGAGTGTTGATTTGCCATAGAGGGCTATTCATTTCAGTCTGCATCTGTGTTGAATAACATTTTCATATTGATCCAAGACTGTTAGCATTATCCAAAGTCTTTTCTAAAGCAGTCTCATGAAGGGAATGAATCAGTTCCAGCAGTCAGTATTGTCTCGAGTGCCTGTGCTTAGACTACACCTGTATGCCATACTGTATATTGTAATGATAGACTATATTTATCAATGTAAATATACAAAAGGGGTGGGTGATACTGCCAAAAAATAACATTATGATATGCAATGCTACACACATTTTTCTGGCGCTCATTTCCTGTGCATCAAACTTGTGCTTAGAATTTATTTTCAAACTGCTATTTCCAGGTAGTACCATGATGTGACAAAATTTGATCTCATTAAATATATAAATATACCTGTAATACTGTGAAAGACGCACCTGCACACACTAATTTTTCTTTTCTTTTCATTGGAAGGGGAAAGTCTTCAAAGACTGAGGCTCACAATGTGCTCCAAAATTAGGATCTGTCCCTGTACCACTTCCGAGGCACACTGTGCATCAACACAAAATAAACTGTGTAAATCATGCGTGCTTTTGGAGGGCCCTGAGGATCGTCATGTCGATTTTCATGCACTGCTTTTAACACTCACACACGTTTAAAAAAAACAAAAAAACAAAAAAAAACCTGTATATGCACATCCACGCACATGCAACGTCTGCCTTTGCATCGTGCTGCGCTGTAATGGAGTGCTTTAGTGTTACTACTACTACTGCTGCACTCTGCTCTAAGCACAATCCCTCTCACATTAAATAATGCAGCTGGCCATTGTGCACAAGCCCCCCCCCCCCTTCCCCTCTCGTCCCATAGCAGCCCATATCAGCAGATTTCCGCCTGCTCTGCTATCGCTACACGTAACTGTCCAATTCAGCGTTTACAGGGCCAGCACCATAAACACAATCAACACATTTACACAAGAGCAGCATCAGATGTTTGTTTTCAGCTGCTGTGCCCCCAGAAGAATGCACCTGTCTTTGCTGACGTGTGTAATTGCTACAGTTTCACAAAAGACAGAAAGCAGCCTTAATGCTCCTGGCTCATCGGCATTAAACATTTAAACCATTTATTTATTAATGCAACCTATTTATGTTTTTTTTTTTTTTTTTTTTTTTTTTTTTTATACATAAACACAGTTTTGAAAAGCCCTGGAAAATGCTGACGTAAATCACTGATAAAATGCTTCCTTTTACAAATACCTTCAGTAATATGTCAATACGCTGCTCATGCTGATTTTGTATTAAAAGTGCTTGTCTCAAAGCCATTTACTTAGCAAGCTTGGATCCAACAAGACAGTTCTTAAGATAAATACGTCCCGAAATACAATGCATATAACATGATCAAATATATGCAGAGACAATCTCACACGTTTACTAATGCAGCATCAAAGCCATGTAATTCCTCTCTTTTACATACATAAACGTATTCATTTACTTACACCATTATTTCCCTTTTAAAACGTGAAATACTTCAATCAATTGCCTCAACCTCATTTTGTACCATATAAAGAGTAAACAGCCTAGAGGATCAGCCATGCGTACTTTCCGTTTGATGTCGCATTCAGTGGGTAACCCCCCCCCCCCAATTAGCTGGGCAGAGGCAGAGAAAAGAGGATAACTTGTGTAGGAAGGCAAGTGTATGTTAGTTATTAGAATGAACTCTTTGTGGTGTACCTGACGTTTGAGTACACAATGGTATATTACAAGTGATATTTAGATATATGGGAGATTTTCATCTTCTCAGGATTCAGTGTCACTTTAAACATTTTAAACTAAATTATTTAAAATGTTTAAAATGAAGAAGCTGATCAGTTATACCAAAACATATCTCTTCATTTGTGGTTGCAGTTCCTTTTCTCTTATTTTGAAAATACCTTATTAAAGAAAAGTGGGAGCGACGCTGCTGAAGGGACCACACAGCGGTTCTTTAGTGGTATAATGATGGTATTTGAAGTAGTACTTGGATGGGCGTGAGCGTGTGGGTGAATTGAGGTTCTCTCAGGACATTGACGCGCACACTCACGGGTGTCTGCACTCATGCATGCACAGACACAAAGACTGAAGTCTGTTTTGTCTTGACAGGATGATGAAGTGGTGCTCCAGTGCGTGGCCTGCATCCAGAAGGAGAATCGCAAGTTCTGCCTGGCTGCTGAGGGTCTGGGGAACCGGCTGTGTTACCTGGAGCCCACATCTGAGGCGAAGGTAGGCACACTGACTCCACTGTTGCGCTGTTTGATTCTCTCTGATCTGAAAACAAACACAAAAAACATTCAGCTCAACACAGAAACGCATGTTGTCGGCGTGGGATGTATCTGCTCATATCCTTGATGAAAAATCATCTGCTTCATTTGATGGGAGTTTGTTTTCGCTGCAGTTATATAATCAACTTTTATTTTCACACACGCACATTCAGACACTAATATACCCAACAAATGTCACATGAAGCAGTTTGCGGGAAAATGAAGCGGATGAAAGGGTGCATTCACGCGGGGCGAGAGCTCCATGGAAACCAAACAGCCATTCAGTTCATTCTTGCTTAGGTCCAGCAAACGATCAGTGAAGCCAAGCGGAGACGCACAGAAAAGGCGGCTCAGCACGTCATAAAAACAGGAACAACTGCTCACATCCACCTCGGTCTCCTTGATGAGCTTCTCTTCCGAGGGTTCAGGCACAACTCAGCGGGCCCCGCCGTCAGATGATAATTCCCTCAAATCACGCCCCTACACGCGCTTGATGGATTGTTTCATAAACAGTGCTGTCGTTGACTGTAATTGCCTACAGCTTTATTGCATCTGAGCAGCACTGTCGTAGCAGTGGACACCATTTGCTGGTTTTTGCAAATAAGTGCGAAGTTCTAATGACTTTAATTTAATTGTTTTACATTGTAATTGCCTCTGTAATGCATTTTTGAGCAACTAATCCAGATTCTGAAGCACATCCTCACGCTTTGTTTCTGCGGCAAGTGATCAAGCTATTAGGCACAATTGTCTGAATAATGATTGGCTGTAGGAGAGAATCATAACCATCTCAAGATAGGACACCAGGCAGGTGCACTGTGTATAAAAAGACGCTTTTCAGGGACAAAAGAGCAACATGAGGGGGCTCAAAGAGGAAGAGCGAATGTTGTACATCAGAAGTTGTTTGTGCATATCTGTTCATTCCTGGCTTTCTCCCCTTTCAGCATCCCCCTCCTGCCCTCCGACTGCTCTCACAAACAGTACTGTATGTGTGTCTGTGGTGGAGGAGGGAAGGGGAGGGGGGTGCAAAGAGGGAGGTGAGGCTTTCACCCCATATTGGATGGTAATTATACCTGACAGGTGTGATGGATGTTCTCCCGATCTGGCACTTTGTCTTCATTGCCTGGTGTTTTTATGAAAAGGCATCACCCCACCTTTGGGATCACTGACGGAGAGCCTGAGAAAACCCAAGATGGCAATTTAGAAGTGGGCCCGGACAACTGAACAGGATGCCTCCTTACCTTGGTGAACTAGACTAGTAATGGGGCACAGAGCCAGGACTACAGGATGAGGTTGATTTAAAGTGTGTACAGTTTAAATGGCAACATCAATCAGCCTGTGAGAAGCTGGTTGATTGTGATATACGACCAGCAACTCTGGCCTGTCAGCGACTCAATATTATGACCACTGGAAGGTAGATGCCCACATGCGATAATGACACACACTGTTGTGTGTACAGTGTGTGGAATCAAGAAACTAGCAGTAGCCAATTGATATTTGCAAATTGTTTGTTTTAGTTCCTTTCTTTATCTCTTCAGGTAACTGTTTTAGCCGCTCTTCTAATTAAGCTGAAAAGGAACTGCAGAGTATGAGGTCACCTTCTCGGGGCGGTCGGCTTTAACCCTTTTTGACCCTGTCTCTGGAGACAGAAATAAAGACGTGATCTATCTTTGCCCATAATCGAGCTACGCTCTCTCCCTCAACACACGGTTGGTCATAAACCGATCGTCAGGGCATGGACAAGCTGTTGTAAAGCTGTCTCCCTGCTCTGCCTTGTGAGTGGACATCCTGACAGGGCTAGACACTCATCATCCCCTCCAGCTCCTCTGGACCTTCATTTCACTTCCCTGCTCAGTCAAGGCAGCTCCCCTCCCCACCAAATGTTACAATCCTGCGCCTGGAGAGAGCAAAGGTCAGCCGTTAGTCACCCAGAGAGATGAGGGCTGGTGGGGGTGGATTGCTTCCCACAAGAGCCTTTTACTCTGATTCCTCTGCAGTGACACTGCTAGGTTGTACATACTGAGAGACAAGGATGTACAAGTGTGAATAGTTTCACATTTTGATAAATAATTTGATTCTTGCCTAGATTTAGGTGAGATGGTCAATACCACTCTCATATCAGTCCATTAATGTGAAGCTAGGCAGGGCACATTAAGCCTAGCTTAGCTTGAAACAGATGACATTACCTGAAAATACCTGAGTGCAGCCAGAAAACCAAATTTAACTCTCATTTAACTCTTGGCAAGAAAGCAAGTATAAAGCCAAAATTCATCTCCAAATGTCAAACTACTTCTGTAAGTGCATTTGTGGGAGTGTCTTTTTTTTTTTTTGGACTACAAAAGCATGAATTTGGGAGAGGTTTAGGGTTCATATAAATTCATACAATCTCTCAAAATAAAACAAGTCACTCAAGTTGAAGTCTAAATTAAGTGATTGTGACATCTGGGAGTGTGTCTGTAGTCAGCAGTGCCAATGTGACTATCTGGGAACAGGGTCGTTAGATTTCAACACACTGGCATGTGTTGCCGTCTTCATTTTAATTATAGTATTCGTGTATTAAATGTGAATCTGTTGTTCCTTCAAACTGAAACCGTGTTGTGTGAAGTTTGCAAATGAGGTTAGATTTAGCCGTGTGAATGATCCAGTTAGGGAGAAGTTAAGATACTCAGTAAGGAGGCCAGGGCAGGTGTTTAAGTTGATATCATTTATCTTATAGCTGTATCCCACAGTCCCTGCTTCCCTCATTCTGTCAGTGAACTTCCCTTATTCTCTTTTGCCCTCTCCATCACTGCCCTGGTTTGGGATGCAATTTGGCATCTTCTTCGTGTTTCTAAGCGCGTTCTTCCCAGGACATGACTTATCTGAGCGCAGATTGACCTGAGAGCACTTAATCTGTTTATAAAGTACCTTTTAATGAATATCGCCTGCTCGATTAAGACACACTTGGTTCAAGTGTAGTTAAAAATGCAGCAGTCAGCACAGAATTTTTGATTCAGCATCTATAATCAGAATATCCCTGTAGATTTAGGGAAGAGTTTTCATTTTTCTGGCTATATGTGGACATTTTTGCTCATATAGCAAAAGTTCTTAAGCCATTAAATCAAAATGTCCATGGACAAGTTACTGTGCTGATCTTTACACTGATGGAGCTTTGCTTAGGGAAGAGAAATAGTGGATCAGTGCAGGTTGGGGTTGTTTTGTGAGGCAGCTCCTGTCATGATGGTGGTCTGGGAGTTTTGATTCAGACATCATTTGACTTCAGCACTTCAATGCTCTGCAGCAGATACTGCACTGTAGATGGTGCTTCACATGTATTCACTCTTTGCACAGCAAGACCATATACCAGATCCAGTCAGTCTTGTATTATTTATATATAAGCTATAATTATTTATGTATATTCCCTTTCTCACCAAAAGCCAAATGAGAAGATACCACTCTTGTGTGGTGAGCTTAGCTTATCTTAGCTTAGCGGCTGGAAAAAGGGTGAATCATCCAGCCTGGCTCTGTGCACCCAGGCATGTAGTGCCCCATAAAACAACAAAATGTTGTTTTTGGACTTTGTTGCAGATTAAACAAGCGACATAGTATGTGTTATGCCAACCTAGCTGTGTCCCCCTGCTTCCAATGTTAACGCTAAGCTTAGCTGAAAGGCCGGCTGTAGCTTCCTGTTTACCTTACAGGTAACAGATATGCTAGCAACATCCCTTTAAAGCTACACTAGGTTATTTTGCATTTTGGTTGCCTGAAGGACAGCGTGAGATGACAGTTTGTCAGGTTTACACCACCTAAGACATTTAATACTGAAACACAGAAGAGAAAGACAAGGGCGTTATTTCTTACTCGCGAGGAGAACGGACAGAGATTTGCTCAGTTACAATCTCCAAACCCGCTCTGAGCAAACTCCACCGTCTCCTCTCTTTTTATTATCACCCAAAGACTCCAAACACTCCTCCAGCAGCAAAACATACTTTATCTCAAAAGGCCTGAAGGTCATACCAGTACAACATAAAGTATGTCAAAGGTAACATAATACAATGAGTGAAAGGATGTCAAAGATTTTTGCTATCGGGAAATGGATAAACTACACATTTCTTGGACTTAATGTATTGGTTATATAATTGTTAAATGAATACAAATTGTGTACAGAATCTTGTGAGTTAAAGGAGGAGAAGAATTTTTTTGTGGAATCTCGCCCGCTGAGAGAGAAAGTACTTGTGTTTTGATCTCGTCTTCTGTAGCCTCAGCTTCTGGTTTAGCCTGAGAAGACAGCTTCAAGCTATTACAATGAAAACACAGAGGAATACTGTACATAAAGTAAAGTATCCTTAGAAACTCCTTTGTGAGAACTTTCGGCTGTGTTGATTTTTAACCCGAGACCCACTTTTGTGTTGTTGCAGTATGTTCCTCCAGACCTGTGCATCTGCACCTTTGTGCTGGAGCAGTCTCTGTCGGTACGGGCCCTGCAGGAGATGCTGGCGAAGAGCGGACAGAACAGTGAAGGGGTGAGTGATGGTACACACCAATACTAACAGACACACACACACACACACACACACACACACACACACACACACACACACACACTAACGCACAAGAGAGATACACAACTCTTCATAAGCTATCCCTGAGTCATGTACTTTATGTCTCCACTGTGTTTAGAGATTCAAAAGAGGAGGTTGTAAAAGAGTTTATTGTGTATTGTTCAGTCACTATAAAGAGATTAATTGGAAAAATAGGCCCGTTACAGTGGCCTGGGGACCCCAGTTGCAGAGAGGTCCAAGCCCCCATGAATATCAATGAGGATGAAGGGGATACTCTGGCATTAATGCAGCCGTTCCTTAAGCGCAGCGGGCACTTTTGCCCATTTGATTAACACCAAGCCTGGAAGGAAATCAGCATCATTTAGCAACATATTTGCCTCTGTAAACTCCACCAGCAAAGAGAACAGCTGCCAATAGATTTGGCTTTTTTTTTTTTTTTTTTTTAAAGAACACTCTAATATAATAAAACTGAAGAGGAGTGTCCGGTGCAGGGAATCTGAATATGTAATCAATACTATGTGGCGGAGTTTGTAATCAACACTCATTCATCTCTGTATTCTCTGCTCCTGATGTTGTTTCAATTGTCTTCTTGCAAGTGTGTTTCCTACTCTTTTTCATTGCTGTGACAGATGTGTAACTCTCCCATCTTTATCTTCTATTTTCTGTGTATAATCTCCATCTTCCGCATGATAGACACGCGGCCCGGATCGATGGGTATGTTCATCCCTCATACCATTCCCCCACTCATCCCTAATGCATGACGCAGTAGATTAGTCACAATACAATAATTCCCCTCATTGGCCCTCTATGTCTCCTATAACACGTCACCATCCGACATTTGTCTTTACTTCGGGAAAGTGTTAGAAGTCGTGGTTTTATGCAAACACCAGAGCCCGCGCTTTGAAATAACGGATGATCGTATGGATTTATTGTGAACAGTCGTGTGAGTAGATTGTGTCTGAGCCGACAGAGACAAATAGAGTTTGGTATAGACTTCCCAATAAGGTTTCCCACAAACATCAGCTCTTGCACAACTCACCTTCCGCCGCTGGAGAACTAGAGCGGCACCAATGCTGGATTAGCGTCAGATTAACATTAGTCTTGTCCTCGGGGGATTCAGATGGATGTTAATTGCAGCATCATTTGTTTTGTGCAACCCCCCACGTAGGATATGCTATAAGATGCATAGAGATGATGCAAACAACTGAGACCAAGATTTCTGCAGTGAAGCAATGAAATTGATCATGATTTTCTGATTTAGTACAAAAAAAAAAATCTCCCAGCATGACTCCCGCTTTAGCCAGTTCACCCTTTAATGCCACATGGATAATGATGCTGAAAATTTCCATAAATCCTCAATTGCTCAGGATCATATTCATTGACTTGACGTTGGAGATAAATGGATGTGTCAGAGCTGGAGCTTTGTAGCCACAGCAGACTATCTGTGCAGCAGAAAGACGGAAGTCAAGACCATTGGTTCCACTGCCGTTGCGGGGAGTTAGCAGGCAGAGAATTCTGAGCCGCAGCAGAGAAAAGGGGTGATCAAAATATTAAACGCTAAATTAAAGCTCAAATGGACATATTTAACTGTTAGTACAGCGTCATCCCTCTTGCATCAGCACTTCTTTAAGGCCAGAACATCACATTTAAAATCCAAATGAAATTAATGGGCATGATTTTTTTTTTTCTACTGCAGCGTACAAATCTGCTCTGTCCACCCTTTTTTTCCCCCTGGAAATTACATGTATATATTACTGAATTGTTTTCCCAGTTACACTGTGGACACCAACATAATGGCTGGCTGGATTTTGTTGCAGGGAGGTGGTGGTTAAAAAAAAAAAAAGGACTTCAGGTTCACATCCTTGGTCGTTTCATTGGTCGGTTTAGACATTTGTACGGCCCCTTACTCTTCAGTGCCACCTAACAACACACTGTCTACCCATGACTTATGAGCTACAGCGCAGGTTTGTTTACTCTGTCTTGGGTTCCCCTGCCAAAGCCCAGCCTGCCAGCTGCTGTCAATCAAACACAGACATGCCTCTCCAGCGGCTGAGAGAAAAATAACTATTTACATCAATAAAAAAAATAAAAAAAACCCTGCAAATGTGATTGTGGTTGCACTTTTAATATTGTTGGGTTTCCTACTTTGTATCATTGGAAGATTTACTCATATCACATACTTTTTTTCTTAACCTTTCACTCCTTTTCTGCCTTTGCAGCAAATACCCCAGACACTTTAAGATGGCTTGGATTGGCCCTTTTAACTGTGTTACTTCAGTGCATTCTCACCACTCACGTTTATCTGTTTTCGATATTGTCTACCTATTCATCATTCTTCGCCTGCACTGAAATGTCACTGGAGGAAGCACCATTAAAGGGGAAATGGAGGTTGAATATGTCCCGGCTGAGTCTCTGAGATCAATACGTCTTTGAACAGATGGGCTTATCAATAGACAGTGGCTGGAGCAAATCGGTAGTCCAGGCTGTTTTAGCCGGAAGGCACAGATACACAGAGAGGGACCTGGAGGGACACCACACTAACAACTAGTGTAAATGCCAATCCCTATTTAGCTCAATATCCATATCGTCCACACTGTGCAAATTTGTCGCCGTCTCATCCAAAATGCGCTGACCCGTTTGATTCGGGGGTTATTGGTCAAATGAGTCAATCAAAGAGACAGAGCTGCTCCGATGACCCCCACCGGGCAGCGCTTGTGTTTGTCTCCTGTCACTGCCACCTCTTTTTCTCTTATAGCTTGCCACTGTCACTGAGAGAAACCACAACACTGTGGCCACATACTCATGTCATCTGCTGCAGGGCCTCGCACACCAGGAGGCTGCATCCTGCTTAAATGTCACGTCTTTAAATTGTTATGAAGATGTCACTTGCGGTCAACAGCCGGACCAGAGATACAGTTCTTAGCCTGTTTCTTCTCTGATGCCTCTTTGATCCAAGTCTTTTCCTTTATGGTTCAATGAGCCAAGGGTAATACTGTTTACAGTACAGCTCAAGGTGTATTGAATTTTTTGCTGCAATGTGTCTCCGCATGTAGAAGATTCTTTTTCTCCCCGATATGAGCCATCTGTACAGCACGCTGCCCAGCCACAGGTGAAGGAAGTGAGCGGGAGACTTCGGTTTATTGGTTGTGGTGATTGCAGCTGGATGTGCCTCGCCGCATTAAGCTCAGTACCTCAGCCAGCATATAGCAGTAGCCAGCAGCACAGAAGAAGCCTGGAAGCCGGTGCTGCAGTCTGCACGACACAACTGCATCAAATCACAGGCCGGGCCATTGTCCCAGTAGCCAATCAAGAGGGGGATAGAGAAAGAGAGAGAGAGAGAGAAAAGAGAGACAGAATGAAAGAAAGGCTGTGCATGGTGGGATGTTCTCTTGAAACACTGCCATGATTCAGAAGATATATGACTATAATTTTGTAAAAATCTAAAGATACGTATCATTAGTGTCCTGCTGTGCCTGTGGTTTCAGTTTCATGTGACATTTTTATGGTTAAGCTTGGCTGTTTGTTGCATTGTTTCAGGTATTATTTCTGGATCTTGTGCCAGTAGTGTTGCTTTATGAAATGCCTAAAAAAAAATGGTCGTCAGCTTGTTTTCCTTTATCCCTGTCAAAAAATGACTTTTTGACGATCATGTGTGCCCTTAGGAGTTTAATAATTTGTACCAAAGATTACAATAAAGCAGTGGCAGCCAAAGAGGCTCAGGAGAACAATAGTTCTTTCTGAATAATGACACTCTTTCTTACCTTAATGCTTCCTAGAGGCTCATAAGGAAGGTGAGTAACATTGGAGTTGCTTGCCGAAGAAAAACAACAAAAACTTCCCCCTTTATTCCCTTTGCATCTCTACCAGTAGAGATATCATTTAATCCCCTCCTGCATCTTAACCCAACCCCATAAGCGGTGGAGTCATTCCCTGCTAATGTTTGACATTGCATCGGAGACTGACAGTAGTTGTGCATCCTTCCCACATTCCTGTAGTCGGAGTGCTGGAAAGATGACCCCGTATCCTGTTTTGCTCAGGGATACAGGAGCCAGAAACACCATCTCCTGTGGCAAGTCAGATTGCATGTCTTCATTGGCGAGATGGGGTCTCAAACCCTCCCCAGGAGATATGTGCCCCCAGCTTGAGGTCATCATCCGTCGGCGAGGAGGTCCTCGCTGAGGTCAACATTCAGTGCCAGAGGTTGGGTGTAGCTTGAAGCAGTTGGAGGGAGACCACTGGGGCGGTTCTGTCAGGAGCCTGAGCTGACATATTAATAAGTATTTGTGTGTGTGTGTGTGTGTGTGTGTGTGTGTGTGTGTGTGTTTTTGCACGTGCGAATGATCTCTCTAGGCAGCGCAGAGCGGCGGACACAAGACTCTTCTGTACGGACACGCCATCCTCCTGCGGCATTCCTTCAGCTCTATGGTAAGAGATTCCACACTGTCGATTCCACAATGTCATCATCGTAAAAAAGTATCACGAGTATCGCAGTAGCTGGATTTAAATATCATTAGTAATTTAAGTCACATGAGCAGCAGCATGTGAGTGTGTGTGTGTGTGTGTGTGTGTGTGTGTGTGTGTGTGACATCTCTGTCTCATGTGGTCTGATGTGTGTGTTGACCACAGTACCTGGCCTGTTTGAAGACATCAAGGTCACAGACAGATAAGCTGTCCTTTGATGTCGGCCTGCAAGAGGACTCAACAGGTAAAAGAGAACCTCTGGTACAGTTTGCTTTTATCGTCCTCTTTCTTCTCTTTCACTCTTGCCGCCTCTGTCTCTTTTTTGTCCGTCTCCGTCTTTTATTACTTTGTCTCCCCGTCTGCGTCTTTCACTCTGTCTCTCTCTCTGTTTATCTCTCTCCCTGCTCCTTATTTGTTCACGATAGAATTTCGCTGTGTGTCTTTCTAGCGTCTCAGTTAATATTCCCTGTGGAGCACTGTAGACATACAGTGTGCTTCTTTTGTCAGTGCTGATTACATCTCTGCAGCTCATTTGATAGTCTTGTTGGGTGTCCCGATACCTGAATCCACATCTTATTAGCATTGTTATTTATTTCATGCCTTGCAGTGGATGAGCAGTCACCTCAATATGTCTTGAAAGGATTGTTGCCATGGTGCGTCCGCATTAGTCCAAATTCTAATTTCAGCCGGCTCTGGCCGTTTTACATTATTAGTAATTACATAGGACATTTGGACAGTGACAGTGGGGTGTTATCACAATCAGTGTGTTTAGACTAAAAGATGGAGGCGGCATGTGTGCGCCTATGTGTTTCTGTGTGCCATTAGGTGAGGCCTGTTGGTGGACCATCCACCCTGCCTCCAAACAGAGATCGGAAGGAGAGAAAGTGCGCATCGGTGATGACCTCATCCTCGTCAGTGTGTCCTCAGAGCGATACCTTGTAAGTGTATTGTTTGCCATTTGATCCTTGACGCTGCAGCTAGTGTGTGTGTCTGTGTGTGCGGGCGTGTGTTTGCATAATGTAGAGGTCTTACTAGGAGAGCATCAACTCTGCTTCGCCTGATGTGACAAAATTTCAGATTATCCAAATCCTGTTAGCACATACTGCACTCTCCCCATGACCTCTCTCCTGCAGGAGTCTTAACGTCAAAAGCAACAACTTTTTCCTTCTGGGTGACTATGAGACTGCGAACAGTAACATTAAAAAATTTTTGATCTGCACTGGAAATGTCTGGTTTGGATTATGATTCCTTTAGACTGCTGCCAGTGCCAGCTTCTCCGGTTATCATGCCCGTCATATTCCCACATCATAATAATTATGTACCTATTACACGTCTGAGCTGACCTTCTCAGCAATTGGCTTTTTTTTTTACTATTAGACCATTCAGCCCTCTGAGCTTTAGCATCATAGTACTGTCCTATGTAAACCCCAGGAAACATGTTCCATGTGATTCATGAAGTTGGAGTCAGCAGCCAGGCGGTGTTCACCCTGTGATGGCGGGAGGGGCACAGCCAGATGACCACTAGTGCCTTACAGTTACCAATGTCAATCTGGTAGTCTGCTGTCACCCGCACAGTGGTATATGGGGACAGGCAGCACCTAAGGGTTGCAGAGGGATTCTGGGGAAGGAGGATGATCAGGACACAGCTGCCCTGAAATTTGTTTGGTTTCTTTTTTGGACAGAATTTGACACACAAACACTGTGGGCAAAACACCGATACACACACAAACACACAGCATAACAGCCCCCCAGATGGTATGAATCCCTAAACTCTCAAGGCATCTGTCAGTCAATTTTATGGTTCCCTCAACTCTCAATGATAAACTTGAGTTCTCTGCTGGATCAGTGATCACAGGTTGTTTCAAACTTTAGTCACTTTTCATGTTGAATCAACTGTGTTGATCTGTCCATAGAAACTTAACTTAGATTTAGCTGTTACGTTATTGTCAAGAGATTCAGCTCACAAACATGCTTAATATAGTCTTATTGTACAGTCTTATCAGGTTCATGGTGGTAAATCCTTTTATTCAATCAACAACTTTACTAATCAAAAGTAAAACAATGCAAGTAAAATTTCTCATAAAATCCTTTTTAATAATCCATTTTTGCCTGGTAACAGTTTTTGAAAGCCAAGTCCATGTAATGTCACTTGTATGAATGTACACAAATAAATAAATGGTGCATGCAATCTCTCCTTGTGTACCGCAGCACTTATCCATCTCCAACGGCAATATCCAGGTGGATGCTTCCTTCATGCAAACCCTGTGGAATGTCCATCCCATCTGCTCTGGTAGCAACATAGAGGAAGGTAGAGACTTCACACAAAATAACAGACTCCACAGTGTCTTCACAATTTTCTCTAAAATTCCTCATTGTTTTTGCAAGTTTTCAAATTTTATAAATTGAAAAAGGAAAGGAAAAAAGGTTGTCAGACACACGTGAATTAGAAAACATGTCTTATAGGAGCTATTTGTAAGTTTTGCTATGGCTACATAGCTAGCATTAGCGTTAACAGCTGTTTACTTGCTAGTCTAGAAGAAAACATTGTGAATTCAGCATCAAGCTTCATTCCTTTACTCGCCAAGAGATGTCTCCGGCGGTCGAAAACAACACTAGCATTACCTGTGGTCATGTTTTTTCTTCTACTGTAGTTAGCACGATAACCAGCGAGCCCCGGGCCATCTCGTCACTTTCTAATAGCGACTCACTGTAGCCTCCAGATGTAGCGCTGTTCAGAGGGGGAATTATAACATCTTGTCTTGTAAACGAAACAAAGCTGAAGCGCAAATCACCACCGCCCGCTCCAAACCACGTTTTGTGGCAGAGAAAACTTACAAATAGCCCCTTTAAGATGGTTTCAAGTTTCTACTAAGTAGTCAAGGAAAAGCAACAAAAGACACAAACACTTCTCTTAAATTCATTTAACACCCTCGGAATCAATTATTATGTAATAAGAAAAACGAATTTTTAAATTTTTACCGTTTTTTGAATTGAGGATCTGATGATTCCAGTCTAAAAGTAGAAATTTTTGTGGCTTTGACCATGCCCAGTATTAATACTTATCGGTGGATATATGGGAAACACTTTGTCATAATTGGATCTGGATTTATTTCTTGAGTCTTTCAGAAACCCACCTAAAATACAAAAGTGCTCCCTAGTAACCCACTTTTGAGGTCCTACTTTCCAGATTGCATCTCTGAGATGACCAGTATTCACAGTGGAGGCAAAATTAGCAGCTAAAACAGGAAATTAAATATCTAGAGTCACCCATGTCTTAATCCTCTGTCCTTCCTCTTCCTATAGGCTACCTGCTGGGCGGTCATGTGATGCGGTTGTTCCATGGACACGATGAGGTAGTGACCATCCCGGGATCAGACCAGAGTGAAGAGCAGCAGAGGTGTGAAACACAGCAAATGTTGAACAAACAAGATTACACTGTGTTGGGGGGGGTCACCCTTTAGTGAAAGCGAAGCTGTTGCATAGCATATGAGAAGCTAACTGACCTGTGAGTTACCCATGGTTCCTCAGCTTGTGCCTCACTTCATAAAAATGCCCGTGGCCGGTGTAACCCTCGGCTCTCCAGGGAGCCAAGATGGCTGCTGTGTTATTTTTATCTCCAGTATTGCTGCTTAGTGCTCACACAGATAGGGCAGGCTGCAGAAAAATGGCACACTGGGCTTGAAGTGGGTCAAAACAGTGGGCAAGGTCCATACACATTCAGCCAGGTGCCAGGAGATGAGTACATCTACATGAGTGCACACACACACACACACACACACACACACACACACACAGTCTATTTTTAGAACAGGGCATGGCAAACATGGGGGCGGGATTTGATATAAATTTCCAGCTTTGGCTTTTCTCCTAGTGTTGTCCTTGAAATTCAACAGTAGCATGTTTTTTAGAGGTCTTATGTTTTTCTGGGGCAGATCACACACACTCCAAGCTGTCAGCAGAAGGGATGATGAGCGATTTCTTTTATCTTTGGACCCAGTCACCCGTATCACTGATAGACAGTGTAGCTGTGAGTTATCAGGGCGCACATGTCTCTGTTTGAAGGATGTGACGCTGTATTCTGCAGAGTAAATACAGCCCATGCTTCAGCATGTGTGTGTCTGTGAGTGTGTGTGTGACTACGTGTCTGAATTGAACATGCTCCCAGTGAATACCAGTGTGACAAATGAGAGTAAACAAGTGGTGTTCTTCTAAGCCAGGATGAATGACCTTGACAGTATCAGTGGTGGCTAGACGTTTAAAGCATCCACAGACAGACCACCCACCCACTCACGCTTCTCTGGCATCCCCAGGATAGTCAACTATGAGACGGGTAATGCCGGCGCCAAGGCCAGGTCCTTGTGGAGGCTGGAGCCACTCAGAATCAGGTGGGTTGTGTTTCACGTGATCTGTTATATATTCCCTTCCTTTCTGCCTCTCACTTCGTACTTTATTTCTTTCATTTTCCATCATTCTCCTTTTTTTCCCATCTCACCTTTTTCTTGCTGTCTGCTGTCTCCGCTTTCTATTTTTTCTCCCTACACCCATTTGTCCTTTCCACTCTCTCACCACCTATGATTTAATGCTGCACTGTGGCCTCTCTGTCTCTTTTTCCCTCCCTTCCTCTTTCTTTTTTCATTCTGTCCCTCTCCTTGTCTCTTTCAAGTCTTTGATCCTATCTTTTCTTTTTTTTTTTTTTACAGTCTTACAGGGATGCAGCCTTTCCTTTTTCCATTCCACGTCTTGTGTCAAATATGATGTTTGTCACATTTATCATGCTTTTTGACCCTGTTTTGTTTTGAATTTCCTGAATAGAATCAAAGAGAAATGATGAGAGAAATGATTTTGGTTATTTGCTAATTATTCTACTACAGGGTGCGACAGATAATTAACAGCTTGCAGCAATGTTTAGATCAACTAATTAGTAGATATTAGGCTTCAGGGCTTATGAAATGCAACCTTTTTCTTCTTGTATGTTTGCATGTGTGCTTCGTTTTAATATGTGGGTTTGACCTTGACAGCTGGAGTGGGAGCCACATCCGCTGGGGCCAGCCTTTCCGACTGCGCCACCTGACCACTGGTCACTACCTGGCCCTGACCGAGGACCGGGGGTTGGTGCTGCAGGACCGAGAGAAGTCCGACACCGTCGCCACAGCCTTCTGCTTCAGAGTCTCTAAGGCAAGGACACACAGACACAAGGGCACGAACACACATGAAGATGCACGCGCTCGACTCCCCGCTGTTCCTCAAGGTGACCTGTTTCACACAGGATCAACCGCACACTTCCTCATTAAGTGCCGCCGCGAAGGCGTTACAAAGGACCTCCTCGAAACCTTCACAAATGAACCGCCCACTCCCCTTGGACTGGAAAATCACAATTTTTTTCAAGGACAATGAAAATTACAAGAATTATTGGACCAATGAAAGCTGCGCCACAGAGGTTAATTTAACTGATCTTGCCGACTCTGACTGAACCGAACATTTAGCCGTACTCTGTAATGGAGTTTCTAGATATGGCCGGTGATTGTGAGCCTATTAGTGACCCCTCCAATGTGGATTTAAAGCAGGTATTATAGAATGTAAGTGAAGTCATTTATCATAGGACTTTTCATGTCGATCATGGGTCGCAGTGATCCTAATAGCGGAACAAATACAATCACTGTGATGGATAGAACCATAAACGGCAGATGCTGTTGACATTTGGGTGGTGGTTTGATTAAAAACAAATCTGCAGGTGGTATCTCTCTATGTGCACATGTATTGTGCGTCTCACACTGACAGCTTTGACGTGTTCTTTTTCTCGTCCCCTGTGCAGGAGAAGCTGGAGCAGAGCCCCAAGCGGGACATCGAGGGCATGGGGGTGGCGGAGATTAAATACGGGGACTCACTCTGCTTCATCACGCACGTGGCCACAGGACTCTGGCTCTCCTATCAGGCACCTGATGTCAAATCTGCCCGTTTGGGTCCCCTCAAGAGACGAGTGAGCCGAGACAAACACACACCGTTCTGTCTTCGACTTAGAATGCAAAGCGTGCACAAAAACAAACAAAATTAATAAATGAGATTCCTTGGAGCAGATAATTATTTTTGGGGTAATGAGCTGATTGAGTTAAGGTGATTGTCTATTAGTTCGTATCTCTACCTCGACTAAATATAAACCTTGTCCCTCGGCTACTGTGGCAGAAGTGATAGAGGTGTGCGCGCGATAATGTGCATGACAATGTGTCCTCCATGTAAACACAGCCAGATAGCCTGTAGTGTCAGCACCTGTGTTCCAGACATTGGAGCTCATTGCTGGCTGAGGACAACTGGAGGCTTTTTCTCCTTTAAATGTCTTCCTCTTCCTCTTTTTTTTTTTTTTTTTGATCCTTCTCCCTGTTTCCCATTATCGTCTCATAGCAGTGTCTCACACTCTTTTTCTCTCTGTGACGCCTTCGCAAGGCGTGTCTACATTCTGAAGGTCACATGGATGACGGGTTGACCCTGCAGCGCTGTCAACACGAAGAGTCCCGCGCAGCACGCATTATCCGCAACACCACCCTGCTCTTCAACAGATTCATCAGGTAGGTCGAGAAAAAAGAAAACGCTGCTAAATTCCTCACTGGTGTCAGTCAGTGACGTGATCGCACAAATTGCCCAATTAAACCAAATTATAGTCCACATTTGTCCTGAGCCACTTTATTATGGTAATGAAGTGTCCTGTCAGTGGTACAAGTTACGTAAGCACCACACTGATGATGGTAGAGCATAGTTAGTACAAGTGATCAAACAAAAACTCCCCAACATCACTTCATCACCAAATTATAGCTGAGGCTGAGGAAAACCAGACATCTGAAAGCCCCACAGACTCTCACACAGTCCTGATGTAACGTCCCTGCTGATTGTCAATGTACCCGCCGGAGAGTTCAACTCTGGGCCTGTGAGTTTTGACTGAGTGGAGTCCCAGAGCCCCAGACAGCTCACTCAGTGGTCCAGTCATGCGTTTCCAAATGGCAAACACTGAAGCGGCGTCACGGCTATGCACGGCCAGGTCTGGAAAAAGGCAGCCGTGGAGCACGTAAGTGGATGCTTCCAGTACCCTTATTTGTTATCAAATGGCCCGCTGTCCCTCCGGGCTTGGGCTCGGGGGCACTCATGGCGGCAACATGTGAGAGAGTCTGTCAGCCCCAACCCCCTCCCCTCGCCCCCGCCCCCTGCGGCTGTGACACATACATCTCCCCGCACCCCTCCCACGCGTACAACAGGAGCTATTTTTAGCAGGCCAGCGGAAATCAGCATTTCAGCATGAATGAACCTGTGGGCCAAACATTGTGTTAGTCATCACAGCTTCTGCTCAAGTCGGCTCAGCCTCCCAGTCAGAGTGTATTTACCTGAGGTTAAATGCATTTGTGATGAATCGGAGTATTTTTAAAACCACACATGGTCACAAACGTCAGTAGGGGACGGCTGTCGTGTTTGAATTAGGGGTTTTTCTTGTGTATATTGATGAATTTATGCTCCTCCTGTCTCCCCCTCCCAGAGACCTAGACTGTCTGGGTCTTAAGAACAGGGCACTGGTCGCCCTGCCTGTCGAGGAGGTGCTCCAAACTCTCAATGACCTCATCACCTATTTCCAGCTCCCTGACGCTGAGCTGGAGCACGAAGAGAGGCAGATCAAACTGCGCTCGCTCAAGAACCGACAGAATCTATTCAAACAGGAAGTGAGTTTCACCATGGAGGAAGGCGTAGCAAACTAACAGTCCATGAAATATCAATTAGTAATACCGTGTGCTGTTCTGCAGTGCAGCAAAAAATATTACAAACCCAGAGTGAAGGGCTGTGATTGAGGTAATTCTAGTAAGCGACTGCACATGGGAGTGAGCCGAGAGCAGCGGCGAAGCTGCAAAAAGGAAAAAAAAGTATGTGAAAGGCTGAAGCAATTGATTCTTTGAGGTGTGTTTCAATGCCATCTTGTATTTGGAGGCACTGCATTTGAAGGTGTCAGCAGCTTTGGTGTTATAAGTTTTCCTGAGGCTGGCACAAGTGCACTGAAGCTTTCTGCTAAGCCTCTAAGACCTAAATTGCTTTCATCAATTACGGAATGTCAGCTGCCTTACTGGAGGGGGGCTCTATGATGTCAACTATCCAAACTCTTCCTAACTCTAATAGGCTACAACAATGTGTCACCGTAGCCTCAAGCCAACATGAATGTATATTAGCTAAATGGAATACATGTACTTTTTTTTATTTTAATTTTTTTACAAACATTAGCATAAAACACATTGCAAATTATGCACATTTCAGCAGTTCAGCTTTCATCTTATTTACCTGTCTTTCCGTGCTAATACACCAAAATAGCACATCTCTGTCCCACCCCTAATATATTGCATTAAGAAGGTCAATTTGTCACTGCAGATGGCTGACTCGTGATTTTTCCTGACATTATAAATCATCTGAAATTTCCATTTTGTCTTTTTAATGCCCCCCATTTAGCATATCTGATCACTATAGATATTTCTCTGTAATATAAATCACCATGACACGGCCACCAAATGAGACAGGAGAGAGCCATAGGGCTGCGTTCAGGATGGTCAACTAATTTAATACTGCAGGAAAAGATTTCGCCAAATTACGCTATTCTATTAATAAAAAACAGCTTGTCTTTGCTATCAGATGTACAGTATTTCAATGTTTAAAACACATATATATTCCATATTTATGTTTTTTTCATGTATATGTATGTGGATATATTAATCAATGAATCAATCAATGGTGGATCACTGTGTATTTCCAAGGGCATGCTGACTCTGGTGTCCAACTGTATCGACCGTCTGAACGTGTACAACAGTGCAGCCCACTTTGGAGAGTGTGCCGGGTCTGAAGCCGGAGCAGCCTGGAAAGATATTCTCAATCTGCTGTACGAGCTGCTGGGTAAGAAGCCCCTCTACCATACACACACACACACACACACACACACACACACACACACACACACACAGACATACGTATGTACAAACACACACACACTTAAACTGATTCCCCACTGTAATCAATCACAGACACGAGAGTCGTCGTTTGAGGATAAAGTAGCTGCGAGCGCGGCGGCTCAGTGGTGATGAAGAACTGTGCTGACCTGGTATTTAACCGGCCATTTATAGACGCTTCAGACTGGAGGATTGAATTCCGAGGGTGCCAGAATTCAAACAGCCCAACAAATACACACAGACACACAACACACATGCGCACACACCATAGATACTCCCATCTCTAATACTCACGTTCTCTCATTGTCCGGGAAAAGACTTGGCGGCACGTGGCCCGCTGTGTACAAAAGAGCTTTCCAGTTTTATGATGTGCTTCCAGTGCACCAGCCCAATAAGATCAGTCATCACACACCCCGACACACACATATGCACAAACATTTTGGCTGTTGGGCCATTGTATGTCAATTCTCATCACTGCCTATGCTGTTTTCTGTTTTGTTTACTAGCTCTTGCTGTACTCTTTATGTTCCTATAGCCCAATGTCATCAGTCCTGACTTTCCAAACTCGCTTTAACGTCTTGCACTGCTAGCATATGCTCTGTCAAATATAGACGTAGCTCACTAAAATGACATGACAGGGAAAACAATATATATATATATATATATATATATATATTTTTTTTTTTTTTTTTCCCTGTCCTTCTCTGTCTGAAAATCCTGCCGTGTTGTATCTGATGAATACAATGTTAGGCTTGAATATTTCCACTTCACTTCATTTGTTATGGCATAAAAGATGCATTTGTGGGCAGAAAAATATTGAGCAGGTGTGATTTTCTTCTTGTCATGTTTTGGATATCTCTCATTCTGGATAGCCTTTATGTAAAGTTAATCTTTCATCTGGCAACGCTGAAGCCCCTCTGCCCTCCAAGTGTGTCCTTCACACTCTTATTTACACTGATTTCACCCCCTGGCTCATATTAGAGTTCCAGCCACGTTCCTCTCTTCTCCCGTTCCCTCCTCCACGCACACCTGCTCCGGCACAACGCTAAGTGGATTTGGGATGCCTCCCTCCTTTCTTCCCCGACTGTCTGTGTTAGGTGACCCTGTCTTTTTTTTTTCTTTCTTTTTTTTTTTTTTTGCTAGGACATATGTGGGTGTGTTTGTCCGCTTGTGTTTATGTCTTTTCTCTCCTTGTTTCGTTCCCTTCTCTCTATCTGAGGCATCTTCCAAATTAATATGTATAAGGGTGTCAGAACCTCTCGCCTTCCTTGGCTTTGGGTGTGCATTTATGGTGTCCACCTTTGGGTGACATTGTTTTTGCTGTTGTGTAAGAAGTGCGATTTGGCAGTGCACTGAAGGGGATCCATAGAACCACTTGGAACAACAACACTGTCAATTTTGAGTCACGCACACTATTCCCTTCTACACTGCAGCGGCGTTAATCCGAGGGAACAGGAACAACTGCACGCAGTTCTCCAACAACTTGGACTGGCTGGTGAGCAAGCTGGAGAGACTGGAGTCTTCTTCAGGTATCCTCATTATTATTCTCACACACACTGAGGCTTCAGTTAGACAGCATTGTGAGATACTCTGCATTTTTTCTTACTGAGACATCACAAAATTATCAAATTCCTTTGGTGACAATCCAGCTCTCCCCAACAGGGACACGAAGTCTTTAAAGATGTAAAAAAAAAAAAAAAAAAATGACACTGCTTCCTTGAGAAATGATATAGGTGCCTCTGCTTTTTAAATGTATAGTTAGGAATGTACCAGCAGCACTGAGTCTTCCCTGTTGATCTATGGTGATGTCTCTTTGACGAGTGTCCTCTTTTGTGTCTTCCTCCTCTGCTGGTGTTAACTAATTGATGAATTTGCGGTTGCACAGGCATCCTGGAAGTTCTGCACTGCATTCTAATTGAGAGCCCCGAGGCCCTCAACATCATCCAGAGAGGACACATTAAGTCCATCATATCGCTGCTCTACAAGCACGGACGCAACCACAAGGTGAGCAGCAAGTAGTGCTACTACAGTCAAGTGTTGGATGTAGGGTACTATCTCTGCTGTGATATGAATTAATAACACATCTGGGCTCCATCTTTGTGTATAATGTGGTTGCGCTACATAGAGAATGTTGCACATTGATCCCAAGTTGTGAGACAAGGTGACAATAAGTTTGTGGTGTTGGTGGAAAGAAACCACATACTGAAAATACAATAATGCAGTTAAGAATAAAATAATTAAAAATATGGGAGATTCACTTTCTAGCTGAGAGTCAGACAAGAAGATGCCACACACGCACATTTGTAAGGTAAATATGTAGCTGGAGCCTGCAGCCAGTTAGCTTAGCTTAGCATAAAGACATAAGGACTGGAAACAGGGGGAGACAGCTAACCTGGCTGTCCAAATCAATATCTTTGTCAGGGCCAGTAACTTCCAGGTGTCTCGGCCAGTTGCCTGGAAGCTGCTCCTAGCCAAGAAAAATAATCCGGTACATAACCTACAGTTTAATGGACAATTGTCATTTATACACTGTAGTTTTTGTGCGTAGAGCTTGAGAGGAGCTGGTGAGTGGACTTTGTTACATAACTTCGACAGAACCAGGCTAGCTGTTTCCTCTTGTTTCCAGTCTTTAAGCTAAGCTAACCTGCTGCTGGCCCCAGCTTCACTTCTACCTGAAGGTGAGACTGGTATTAATCTTCTCATCCAACTCTGAGTAAGAAATGAAATAAATGTATTTCCCGAAAGGTCAAACTGTTCTTTTATGATGCATACGGGAAAAAAAGTGGGATGTTGTCAGAAATGTTTACTCAAGCAAGAAAGCAGATGAAATGTAGTGAAAATGCCTTCTGCCTGTTTGTCTTGTATCCAGTCATCTCCAGTTCCTTTCCTCATTAGGCCAAAGCAGTTCACTGGATGCACATTAATTTCCATAACAGTTCCCTTTGGGCCTCTTTGTCACTGATTCTTCTCTTTAGCTACTAATTCATTGAACTTACCTTTACCCCCAGCATACAAGCTTCTGTCTTTGACAGAAGCTTCCTGGAGGTTTGGTTGCAGTGCCTCCCCATCATGAATCAATCACCTTAACAGTGAAATGAGATCAGGAGCAGGCAGTTAGCCGGCCTGGGTCATAAATCAGCCTAAATGTATCATTTTGCCATAGAAGCAGGAGAAAAGGGCCAATGATAAAGCGAAGGTGCTCTGGCCTGTCACCGTTGGCTGAGCTTCCCGGCCCATTTAATTCTACGGCTTTGTTAACCTAACATCAAAGGGATATTATTGGACATGTTTTTGCCCCCAATAAGCATCTCAGAGTAATTATGCAAGGGTTGCATGAAAAGGAGCTGACCCTAGAGCAGCAACTTGGACAGTGATTAGAGAAAAAGATAATTAGTCATTTCTTGAAAGGTATGGATTCATATCCAGAGTTTAATTGGGGAAAATGGGTCAGTGTGTAATCAGTTATTTGGGTGGGTGGGGGGTGGGTGGAAGGGGGTTGTTAATTGTGCTCTTCCTCGTGTTATTGTTGCTCATTTTCCTCCCTTGGTGCTTCTACTTCCTTTTTCAGATTCTGGATGTGCTCTGCTCGCTGTGTGTGTGTAATGGTGTAGCTGTGCGAACCAATCAGAACCTTATCTGTGATCACTTGCTGCCCAAGAGAGATCTGCTGCTGCAGACCCAGCTGGTCAATGATGTGCAAAGGTTAGAAAGCCATAAACGCACTATTCTTTCTTTCAACATTATGTTCCTCTGATATATTGATTTTAATATTGATTTTTTTTCGTCATTTAAAATTTCACTTAAAAAAAAAACCCTTAAACTAAGGAAGTTGGGTCTCATTTGAAGAAAATAACTGTGTTACCAATTGACATTAAAACTTTAGGAATGTCTTAGTAGAGACCATCTAGTTCTGTTCATTCACCATTCCTGCCTTTGGACTGTGTAATTGAGTGTACAAGGTACACGTCTAAAACTACAACAACAAACTACTACAAGTGTGGTCGAGTACACTAAACAACATGGTCTGCAAATTGGAACGGGGCAATATATGCTTCGGACAATGATGCACTGAGACTGCACTGGGCCTTTGAATCTCATATTATTTCCTATTAACTTTCAACCTTTCAACAGCGAGAAGAGGTATTTTGTTGAGGGTGAGATAATTTTAACTCTGATTTTATCTCAGATCTAATTGGATCGTTTTCTTGACACTAGCAAAGTAATCTGCTTTGCTCTGCCTTGTTTCAAGATATCACTTTTTAGGAACTTCCTGGACCAAATTCGTTTGAAGCAAATTGAATGATCTTATCCTAAGGGCAGACTTTTTCATTAGTTTTACGAAAAAATAAGGTATTACAATTAAATACGAGAAGATCTTAAATTCCTCTGAGGGACGTCTAACAATTTTGTGTTTCACTTCATTGCCAGTATGAGACCGAATATCTTCTTGGGGGTGAGCGAGGGCTCAGCTCAGTATAAGAAGTGGTACTATGAGCTGATGATCGACCAGGTGGACCATTTTGTGACCAGCGAGCCCTCCCACTTGAGAGTGGGCTGGGCCAACGCTAAAGGATACGCTCCCTACCCTGGAGGAGGAGAGGGCTGGGGGGGCAATGGAGTTGGAGATGACCTCTACTCTTATGGTTTTGATGGACTCCACCTCTGGTCAGGTCAGTGTGAGGAGGAAAATTCTGTGTTTTTGTGTGTGTAGCTGAGATCATAATAAGCTCACGCATTAAAAAGGAGTGGTAACCCTGGCTTTAGCCAGGTTGTGTCTAGACAGAGTCAGTACCCTGCAGGGGCGATCTCCTTGCCCAGATTGTGAGTAACTGTGTGTACAAATATGTGTCCTGTGTGTATTTCTGTGTGTGTGGGTGTGAGAAAGACGTGATACGTGCCAGCATCACTCACTGGGCCATATTTCACATAACTCTGTGTGTGCATGTGTGTATGTCATGAACAGGTCGTATCCCGCGGGCGGTTGCGTCCATGAACCAGCACATCCTGACCTCAGAGGATGTAGTGAGCTGTTGTCTTGACCTGGGAGCACCCAGCATCTCTTTCAGGATCAATGGACAGCCTGTCCAGGGCATGTTCGAAAATTTCAACACAGACGGCCTCTTCTTCCCTGTTGTCAGCTTCTCTGCAGGGGTCAAGTGAGTGTTTATTTGTCATTCCTGTGTGGTGACTGAGATGAGCAGACTCCCTAAAATTCTGAAATTCCTTGATAATGAATGAGATACACATGGAATAAATATATCAATATATATATCATATACAGTGTGTATATATGTATACACACTGTATATGTACACACTGAAACAAAATCTGCCTTGAAATCCATGTATTCTACTCGCTCATTCAATTCCAAATGCATTAATCCTCAGGGCCTTCAGATTGGGCAAAGGTAAAATATGCTGGCTTCATAATCCTCTCTGTTGCCATGGTGACCACAGATAGTGTGATTGACAAGACTTTAAAATGGAATTTCAGGCTCCAGCAGTTTTCCCTTGATTCCATGATTGACTCTTACTTTGTAGAGCAAAGCAGCATTTTGCATTTACAGCTTTCACTCTCTGAAACCCAGAGACACTTGACACCAAGAGACTAGTGTGATTTCATTTGGTCATGCAAGGGCTCAAAGAGTGAATTCATTTCTTACTGCCTGAAAATGAATTCTCAATAAGTAATACCATACCTGATAGAGTATGTGCAGTGGGAAGATAAGTTTCCTCTGAGGTGTATAGTAACATGTCATCCCCCCACCCAAACATGCTGGAGAGTGCTCTCAGTTATTTCATCTTTGCCTGTTTGGGCTTTGTTTTCATTTATATAAGGAAAGAAAAGGGATTACAGCTGTGTATTACTTTCCAGTCTTTGGCATCACTTCCACATCTTCTCCTCTACAAACTACGTCACATTTAATAGCCTCATTGTTCTCCCACAGTATATATGATTTACAGAATTGATTTTTTTAAGCATCCGCTGTAGCCAAAGCTTCAGGAGCTCTTGAGTCTCCTTAAAAAGTGTGTCCAAGCTCTCTCCAACTATAGGTTTTTCAATTTGGAGTGAAAGATGGTGCTCAAGTGTCATTCTGCTCTTCTTTTCTGCTCACCCTTTTTACTCCTACCTTGGTATTTCCAACTCCCCTCTACTGCAGTCCTTGTTGCTTCTAACTCCAATGTTAACATTGTTAACACAATCCCCATGGAGTCACCAGATGCTTATTTTTCCTCATGTCAAGAAACCAAAACTTTCTGTAACCCTGAATTCTTGATGAGTGGCATAATATTATTATTTAACCGATTCTGACATGACAGTAAGTCACTCAGCTTTACTCTCTCAGGGTACACATCACACTCCTGACTCTACTCATGTTAACTGTTAACACCCTCAATTGTTCCCATAAAACAACAGCCGAACAGCCAACTAAAATTACCCTGAGGCAAGGGAACATGAATAGGCAACTTGAATATTACACAACAAAACCACATTAATTATTCTGTAAATAATTAAATAATAACTGGAAGTAATAATGCTAAACTGCTAAATCTGCAACAATCCAAAATAACATTGTGCAAAAATCCCAACTAGACATATGTAATTTATAAAGCTCAATTACACAACATAAATGACTAAACCAAGATCAAGCTTAACAGTACCCCATAATATTTTTGTCCATAAACTGTCTAAAAACATCTTAAAATTAACTTAACATTTTAAGTATTAAAATATCTTAATTACATTCGTTGGATAAGTTTCTCTCTGTAGCATGTCCATTCTTAGATTTATATTACCTAGAACATGGCTATTCACATTATTATACAATACACTTTGTTTACTTCACCAAACACAGCTGATGTCAGTGCCCTCTTCCCATCTGCCTGTATCTCACCTGTGTCTTGGTATTGAGGATTTTCAGAGTCAACGCTCATTATCTCACATGGACAGCTCGACCTCATGACCACTTTTGGGTGGTTTGCGACACCTCCGAGCCTGACCCAGTGAACAGGGTGAACATCTCTGTGGAGATGAACGTGCCAGAAAATGACAGCCGCACATCCTCACCACTCAATAATTGAGGGGCTACAGTGAGAATGGGCCTGGTTGCGTCACCACTACTACTTGAGTTGCTATTTTGGGTGGTCTCAGGAGAGTCTCTTCACTGTGATGGCCTGAGACGTTTTTTCAGTCCCAGAGCTAAACCTGTCCCTGTTAGAGCAGAGGCTGGAATTGATTGAAGTGGATTAAGAAGAGGAAAAGTAGTTATGTTTAGCTGCATGGTTGGTTTTCTTTTCACTGGCTGCTTCTTTCATTAATATAATCTGATAAATACATGATTAAAAATAAAATTTATATTTACACACGCATTCCCACCCATTTTTTGTGTGTGTACAGTAACAGAATAAGGCGACATGTGACCTACATTTTATCTTTTAAGGGTGCGATTCCTTTTGGGTGGTCGACACGGCGACTTTAAGTTCCTGCCTCCGTCGAGCTACGCTCCATGTTATGAGGCGCTGCTGCCGAAAGAGAAGATGAAGGTGGAGCCGGTGAAAGAGTACAAGAGGGATATGGAGGGAGTCAGAGATCTGCTGGGCACCACCCAGTTCATGTCACAGGCCTCCTTCATCCCCACACCTGTGGAAACCAGCCAGGTAAGCTATCAGGAGTAGACCAGGGTGGTGATTACTGTTTAACTTTTAGATTCAGATTCATAATTTTTCCCGTTTCCTCAGATTGTGATGCCACCTCATTTGGAGAAGGTTCGGGACAAGCTGGCTGAGAACATTCATGAACTGTGGGGCATGAATAAGATTGAGCTTGGCTGGTCGTACGGCAAGGTGAGAAATATGCAGATTGTCCCTTTACTTTTATAATTCTCTGACAACAAGATCATCACTCTGGAGCAAAATATAAAAAAAAAAAAAAAAGAAGCATAATCCATGCGTTTTTTGCCATGTTTGTGGAGAAATAGACATCACAATTACACATTTTCTAAACAAATTTAAGTTAAAAACCAGCTTGAAATGCATTAGTCGTTGCTAGTGTTAGAATTTAATCATCAAAAAAGCCTGTACGTCATCTTGCTTTCTCTTTTATAATTTGCGGTTCACACCAAAAAGAGGGTAAGTGGAAAGAACACTCATTTTCCATGTTCGATGCTTTTCATACAACTCATTTAGATGCCTCATTCCAGTTTGTTTGTAGGTAGCAGAGTCATTGTGTTTGTGTTTTAGAATACAGTAAGTCATGAATTACAAAGTATTGTTTCACCCAAGGGCAGAACAGGATGTTTTGGCAATTTCAGCACAGCAATAAACCAAGAGGAAAGCCTTTGTTTTAAGTGTGTGTCTCTAGTTTTTCCTCTTCCATTGAGAAGTCAATGGGGTGTCTAACTGATTCTTTAAAGACGTAATCCAGCATCAAACTGTAAACCCAAAGGTTACCCCACCATCGAAATTCAAAACACAGGACAAGAGTCTGTTGTCACTCTGGAACGGATTGATTTCTTGGCTGGGCTCAGTAACTATCACTCTGTGCACAAACTACAGAGCTACAGGCAGCAGATGATTAGCTTAGCTTAGCTTAGCAGAGGGAAACAGCTAGCATGGCTCTGTCCAATGTTCAAAAGGCTGCAAGAAACCAAAACCCCAGGAAGTTTCAGTTTGTTTAGAGATCAAAGTATGTAAAATAGTAAGCCTCAGAGGTGTTTGTTGGGTTTTTTTTTTTTTACTTTGGACAGAGCCAGGCTAGCTGCTTCTCCTGCTTTCAGTCTTTATGCTAAGTTACGCTAATCGTCTCCTGGCTCCAGCTGACAGACGTGAGGGTGGTGTTCATTTTCTCATCCAGCTAGTAGTGTATTTCCCGATATAATCTTATATTGTCTTACGTGCAATTTATAAAGTGAAAAATATTAATAATTTGTCCTTTTCGTCAACAAAGTACTCAGTGATGACTTTCTTGGTTTATTGTTTATTAGCTAAAGGATAAAGCCAAGTGACCTGTTTTGCCCATAAACGAACAGATATCAACACAAACAAGAACAAGGAACACAGCTCTTATGTCTATAATACAAACATATATATGAGAATCCTCCCTCTATAACTAATACTGCCAGCTTTTATACAGGCCTCCTCTTTGGCCAGCACAACAGCAGGATCCTTAATTTAGAATGAAGATATCTGTAAAGTGTTAGACCTGTTTAATAAATTGAAATCTGAATATTTACTTTTATTGTCAAGACGTTTTCTATACTGAAGCCGAGGGGTCAGAGAACTAACAATGTGTCAAACAGTTGTAAAACTTGTCAAGAGCTTGCCAAGATGCACATAGTAATAGATTTAAAGTGGATGTGGTTCCTCTGCAGCTCATTCGGGTGCTCTGTAGCTGTCGTGTATTGTGTTTAATTACAGCAGCATTCACAGAAGATGTCCTACGGTAGAGGGAACAAACAAAGTATTGTCTGTTACTTAGTCCTGGTTGCATATAAATACCTTTTTCATTTGTTGTTTGTTCCACAAATATAATTCTGCAAGAGGAAGAACTGCCAGAGAAGAGATTTCCCATTGAGTTCTTGTACTATTCACAAAAGAGCTGGCTGGTGTTCATTGGACCCACACACACAGCTGCATATCTGTACATAGCCCTGCATGTTTTCTTGGTAAACATCCACCATTGCCATGCCGCCTCCTCTGCGCAGCATTGCCAAGGGATTATTTGGCATAAAGTGCATCCTCGAGAGAGGCGTTACACCTCTCACTTGGTATTCCAGTTGTGCACCTTTCTATCTCCTCCAAGAAAACATGCTCCCTCGTTCCTCTTTCATAACATGTTCACTAGAGTAGACTGTCTTATCACTGCAACCAGTAGCACCCTGTATTCCCGTTCCCTTGTTAGTTCACAGTAACACAGTGACTTACAAGGCTGTGAGTTTCATATGCATATATTTAGTAAACTTTCCCACATACATACACGTACATACATATGGAGCTATTGAAGATGCAATGCTGAAGGCTACAGAGGAAAGTTGAAATATTATTTCTGTGATTTTTCTTTTTCTCACAGATAAGGGATGATAATAAGCGGCAGCATCCATGCCTGGTGGATTTCTCCAAGCTGCCAGAAACAGAAAAGAACTACAATCTGCAGATGTCAACAGAAACTCTAAAGTATGTTGAGCTTTATGGATTGATTTTCTCCTCGCTCCTTACTGTTGTGTTTGAAGAGAAGAAGAAAGAGAGTGTGGGAAGGAGTCAAATACAGAAGCAGACAGATTAATTACAGACAAGTTGTTTTGTTTGATTTAAACTGTTATTGATGAGCATTGTTTAAGAGCATCATATACATGACTAGAAGTAGATATAAACCTTAGTTGAAAATAGGTCAGTCAGCGCTTATGGAATATATTATTATGTCAGTGTAGAATATATACAGTATTGATGTTTGATGTCCAACAGCAGTAGCGGCAGTGACAGCATACGGATGCTTTCAGTGTGGCAGCAGAAATGCAGCACAGTGTGAGCAGAGCGCCTCTCTAACTACACTGCCATGATTAAAAGGGTGCGTTGGATATACTGTATGTTGCAGTGAGGGGAGCGCATCACATGAGTGTAGCAGCAGACTTAATTTTGCTGCCTGATGTAGCTTTCAGGTTCATTTTTTATTTACACATGAGTAAACATTATTACGTGTAACCACTGTTTGTTTAATACAGTAATATTGAAATAAATTAAGTAGCTTATCTAATTTCAGTGTGACAGTATACCCCAGTCGAACATAGAGACTATTTGCTGTGAAATTCACCAGAGGAGTCGTTAATGGGCAGCTGAGGTTGTTGCTGAGCCAATAGAGTAATTATTATTTAACATTTATGCCGCCACATGTATATACTTATTCGTGTCTGCTTGGTCATTATTATTATTCAGTGTGTACTAATTATAATATACCACACACTGCACAAGATGATTTTGATGTGATGTGTATGTTCTCCTCCCCCCGTCTGTGAGTATGTATCTCTCATTACTCACAAAAACCTTGTAATGATTGTATCAAGACACACCTGTAGGTGTAGAGCGCGGTATAGATCATCCTTTTTATTTTGACCAACTGGAAGAGTCATGGACAAATTGATTGACAAACACTTTTGGGGGGGTTAGATTATATTTTCTTTAAGACAACAATATCATGTAGGTTCTTTACTTGAAGTTTAGGATATTCCCATTTTCCATTTTCACTGTTGCACCACTAAACAAAGTCTTACTCATAGTGTGTGATCCTTTTCCGCTTGTCAGCGCTCTACACAACATTTGGTTCTGCCCGGAACAGTCCCAGTGAGACCTATTATAAGCGCTCTACATAAATGCTCTTTAAATGGTAAAGGAGAACATTGAGGTTTGCTGCAATTAATCTTGATCTGCAGCAGTGGAAGATTCATCTGATGATGGGTTTCTGAGTGACATCAAACTCATTTTTACTGTCACTTTGTCCTCTCACAAGGTGTGAGGAAAATTTGTCAAAAGCACTCCTCACACAGCACATTTCCTCTGGGTGTTCTTTGGCCCTTTCTCTCCTGACAGATTAGGACATGCACAATTTCACCTATCACTGCTCCGTCTGAACACTCCCAACCACTCTATTGCTATTGTTGGATCCACATGTGCTGTCATATCAAAAGTAAGTAAGTTCTGAACTGTATGTTGTTTTTCCCTCCGCAGGACCCTGCTGGCATTGGGCTGTCGTGTAGTTCACGTGAATCCAAATGCTGAGGACTCCCTCAAGAAGATAAAACTCCCTAAGAAGTAAGAGTGCATTTTTTTTATTTACTGTATCGATTTCATCAGAATGCATATTTCTTATCTAAATGTAACCCAGTTCAGACTGTTAGAGATATAGTTATGTATTATAATTTTACAAAAAATTTAAAAGAAACAGTAGTAGTAGATTTATATTTTAACCATCAGTTGAAATATATAATACACCAAGCGATCTACAAATCAAAAGGTGTGTAAACCCAGTTAATGATCATCTGAAAATAGAAATATGAAATATGAGAAAAGAGTTTTAAAAAAATGACTGTTAACATACTATATGTTCTGCTTTACACATTTATATCAGGCTATAAATGTGGGTAAACTTGTCCTAGTGGATTTACCCTGTATTACAGCCATAACTGAGGGAAAATTATCTTTTTCTTTCCTATAGCTACATGATGTCCAATGGCTATAAGCCATCTCCGCTGGACCTGTCTGACATAAAACTGACTCCGGGTCAGGAGCTGCTGGTCGACAAACTGGCAGAGAATGCGCACAATGTGTGGGCCAAGGACCGTATCAAACAGGGATGGACCTATGGCATCCAGCAGGTACGCTGGTGTGTTCATGTACAGTATGTTGAGACCAAAATTATTATTTTGGTGAAAAAAATCTCACCCTAAAAAAATATAATCAAGAAAACAAGTCTATTTTCTTAATATAATAATTAGAGACAAAGGGGTAAAGTTTTTATTCTTTCGTCTATCTTTTTTAATGTACTCAGTTTCTCCCTCATGATTTATTAATTTACCTCCTACACGGTCTATACCAGTGCACATGTCAGTTTGTTTAGTCTGACATTTCCAAGCTATAAGTCATAATTCAAGTCACAGTGAGATACTCTACAGTAAAGGGCAGAACATATTGGATACAGCGTGTCCCCTCTCATCTGTTGACCAAACAAAAGCTAAAACTGTATATAGCTAGTCATCCCGGTATTGGGTGCTACTGTTGCCATGAAATTGGATATGACAGATTTTCCTGGAATGATAAATATTCCACTGCTTCACCCCCATTAATTTTTCATTCCAGTATGAAATAGATGTTTTAAAAACTAAACAAGTTTATGGCACCATTTTTGAAAACAGTTCCTACTGCAGTTGTTGTAAATTTCTTTATCTACATAGATAAAGAAATTAATATTACACAATATCACCAACTACAACCACTCTTTCTACATGTAGTGAGTAAAGTCTCATTAATTTTGCCCCATTTTAGAAATAATGTGGGAAAAACTGATATGCACTTCAGTTTGCACAGTTTAAATCAATATCCAGATTTCTTAAGACAACACACCTACATTATAGTTTATGTTAACACTAGGTTTGACCTTTTAACTCTCAGTATAGTTTGCTAATTAAACTTAATTGACTTTTTGTCCGTGTCCTCTTTACAGTTTGTAGATCCAGGGTCATAGTTGACAACACAAGACCAAACAACTGACCAGCGCTTTGGAAACAATGTCACATGGTTTTCAGTTAAACCCTTTAGTAATGGGAAAGCTGTTATGCCAGATAAAACAAACAGCCTACGATCTTAATAAGCAAAGCGGGATTTCAAATGAACTGCTTGTAGTATTTATATGATACCTCCATGTTTTCACCCTGGCCCCCTGTGGGAGTTCTGTGCAACGGGAAATGACACAGGAAACATAGAGGAATGTAATGAGCAGCGGTAACCCTTTGGCAGTAAATGGCCAATTAATGTCTCAATCACTGGGATTGACTGCACTGTCATAGCAAACACAGTTGTACCACTGAGCTGGCTCTCTTGAGTCACAATTGATGAACTGCACAGCGATAGTTGAGGGGGTTGGGGCTTGGTGCGTAAAATCGTCTCGAACTGCGTCCTCTCCCTGCAGGATCTGAAGAGTAAGCGCAACCCTCGCCTGGTTCCTTATGTTCTGCTGGATGAGCGCACCAAGAAGTCGAACAGGGACAGCCTCCGGGAGGCTATCCGCACCCTGATTGGCTATGGATACAACATTGAGCCCTCGGACCAAGAAGGCGGTGAGTTTAACTCATCCATTATCCGTTTCCTTATTTGTTGGGTCCTGATGCTTCCCGAAGCAGCAATCTACAATCTGACTCCGTGACCATTCTCCCCACCACCCTGCAGGACAAGTGGCTGAGCGGCTCAGCATCGACAAGATCCGCTTCTTCAGAGTAGAGAGGACGTACTCGGTGAAGACCGGGAAATGGTACTTTGAATTTGAGTCTGTGACGGGAGGAGACATGAGAGTGGGCTGGGCCAGGCCTGGATGTAAGCCAGATGTGGAACTTGGCACAGATGAACTGGCTTTCGTCTTTGATGGATACAGGGTAAGGGGGGGGTTTGCAGGGTTGTTGAATCAAGTGTCATTTTCATGTTATGTTGGCCAGTTTTTGTAGTCCATATGCTATAATCTATTTCTGAGTGTCTTCTGTGTGTCTGTTATGTACATAGGGCCATTGTCTGAACATGGGCAGCCGTTTGTTCGGGCGGTGCTGGCATGCTGGGGACGTGGTGGGCTGTATGATCAACATGGAGGACAAGTCCATGATCTTCACCCTTAATGGAGAGATCCTCATCACCACCAAGGGCTCGGAACTCTGCTTCACCGACTTTGAAACTGAGGATGGTGAGAAAGTGTGTGTGTGTGTGTGTGTGTGTGTGCGTGTGTGTGTGTGTGAATGTGGATATTATGCGTGTGGTTACAGAGCCAGATACAGAAGCTGAAGGTCAGGGAATGTCTGACTGATAAGGTGATTGGAGAAAGAGTTGTTGGTCGTATGTCCTCGACCTCGTCCACTCATCTTTTAATAAAGCCCTCACATGCAGAGCAGGGGGCATTAACCTGGAATGACCATGCTGGGCATATAAGTGAAAAATAAGTGGTTCCCTGTAACGAAATCACCCTTATTTAATGTGACACTTGTAAATTGCCATTTTGCAAAAGCTGGATTGATTTTCCCTCCCCTCCTGCTGTCTGTGTTCTTAGAGGCTTTTTGCTCTCTCTTTTCTCTCTCCCTCTCCTCTTCCCTCCTTTATTACCTCTGGCTGTCCTTCAGGATTCATCCCAGTGTGCAGTCTCGGCCTGTCTCAGGTGGGTCGGATGAATCTGGGGAAAGATGCGAGCACCTTCAAGTACTACACCATGTGCGGCCTTCAGGAAGGGTTTGAGCCCTTCGCTGTCAACATGAACAGAGAGGTCACCATGTGGTTCAGCAAGCGTCTGCCTACTTTTGTCAACGTGCCGAAGGACCACAACCACATCGCAGTAAGAACAGCAGCGGAGAAATACTCATTCCTTACAGTGGCGAAATTGGTGCTTGGATGAACACGAAGACTTTCTCAACTCTTTTCAGGTGACCAGGATTGACGGCACCGTCGACAGCCCCCCGTGTCTTAAAGTGACCCATAAGACGTTTGGCACCCAGAACAGTAACGCCGACATGGTGTTTTGCCGTCTCAGCATGCCTGTGGAGTTCCACTCCTTCTTCAAGTCCTGTCCAGTTGTGGACATGAACGGAGTGCATGAGGAAGACACCCTTAAAGTCAAACACAGGTGCTCACCTCCCCAGAATCATGAAGTGAAGCCAAACTGCAAGCAACTCTGAGCTGCCTTTTTTTTTTTTTTTTGCATGTTGTGTATCTTGTTTTACAATGTATATTTTGTAATATCCATCATGTAGATGCAGTTGAAAAGTATTGTTTCTAACATCACTTGCTAATTCTCGTTTCTGATGCCATTTATAATGTTCTTAAAAGGTATCCATTGAGATCTGTGAGGCACAGTGATGAAAGCAGACGGGTGGACTACAGCAGCATCACTTCGGTACTGACTCATTTCTTTTTTGTTGTTGTTACTAGAGTTCACTGTGGTTACTCACTGTGTTGGCTAACTCTGCTATGTGTCATTACAGTACTATCATTCAGTGAGGGTTTTCGCGGGTCAGGACCCTGCCGGCGTGTGGGTTGGATGGGTTACCCCAGACTACCATTACCATAGCAACAATTTCAACCTCAGCAAAAACAGAACGGTGACTGTAACCCTGGGCGATGAGCGAGGACGAGTCCACGAGAGGTGAGACTGTGTCTGGGAAAACTTTTTGTTTGAAGGAAATCCAGTATTGTGTGTTCATCTTGTGTCTGCTCAACCATAACGTATGAGAAAGACATGATTGATGACTTATATTTGCATTCTGGTAGTGTGAAGAGGAGTAACTGCTACATGGTGTGGGGTGGTGACGTGACCAGCGCTGCTCACACCTCCAGTCGCAGCAACGTGGACTTGGAGATTGGCTGTCTGATACACCTGGCCACCGGCCTGGTGACATTCACTGTCAATGGCAAAGAGATATCCACCTCTTACCAGGTAATGAATTCACATATTGTACCAAGTAAAGGATTAAACCAGGCAAAATCTGACTATGTGTAGCTAAATATAGCTCACGTTAGGGCTGAAGGATATGCAAAAGAAATTATATTGCAACTATTTTGACAGATATTGCGATAGGAGTCACGATTACAGTGGGAATGGGAATTTTTTCATCTAATTTTCACAGAAAAAAATAAAAATGATGATGAAGTTGTGATTGTTGCCGGGGTCTATACCAAACAAGCATGTTCCTTTCCATCTGGAGAATATCATTTGTACGTCTCTATAGCACTCCAATGCTTCATTTATGGTACGTTGTGACACATTTTACCTTTATCAAAAAATCGGAGCTCCTGCAATATGGATATTGCGTTTGGCCATATTGCGATTTCAAATATATTTTGATTAATAGTGCAGCCCTAGTTCATATGAAGGTTCACATGTTTTAGAAGACAACGTTGCACTAATGGGAAATACTGTAGTCATAAAGCCCAATTATGTTTAGTAAACAGTTCAGTGCATATTTATGTCAGTAACTCTGTAAAACTCTACGAATGAACATGTAATAGATTAGCTGTTTAAATACTTTTTCATATCTTGAATTAATTTCAGGGAGTTTTTAGACTTTGTAACAGTAATAATCACGTTGTAAGGACTTGTAGAATATGCAGATGTACTTTTAAACTTGGTTGTGATTTTGCCACTTCGTCATTCCTTAGTACCTCCTACCATCTGTTCATTTACTGTATACTTCCATCCGCCCATAAGTCATATCACAACCACTACCTGTCTAACTGCCCATCCGCTCTGCTGTGTATCAGTTCATCTGCAGTTTATCCTGTTGACCTTTAGAACAAGTCATCTTCCGTCTTTTCCCAAACAGAGCAGTGACGTCTGTATTGTTGAATTCCAGACTTTGAATTTGCCTGTTCAGATGTTCTCTGTGAACTAAATCTTAAAGAACCTTTCGGAGGGTATAATCTTCTTATGTTCCCCCTCACTGAAATACTGTGAGTCTTCACCCAGTGCTGAGTCATCTCGCCTTGAAAGATCATGGGCACGCACACACACACACACACACACACACACACACACACACACACACATACACACACACAGACACACTCTCTCTCTCTCTCTCTCTCTCTCTCTCCCTCTCCCTCTCTCTCTCTAAGTAGTGGGGTTTCATGATGTACCATTAAGCTGCTTTCCACAAGTCATGCTCGCTCGCTCCTGCTCAAGCTTTTGATGTGTTGTGCTTCCTGTTTGGACCTTTTATCAACTTGCTGCTCTTTTTTTTCTTTTTCTTTTTCTGATCCAGGTGGAACCGAACACCAAGCTTTTCCCTGCTGTGTTTGTGCGACCCACCAGCCCGAACCTCTTCCAGTTTGAGCTGGCTAAAATAAAGGTAGAGTCCCCTAACGGTTCCATTACAGCAGCCTTGTTGCACACATGATGTCTCTAGCACTGTCTGACTGACTGAAATGTCTTCGTACAGCTCAAAATGACTTTTCCAGATTAGAAAAGAAGCGTGTCTGTGAGTATGAATACTCAGAGCTTTTTCATCACTCCACTCGCCCATGTTTGCTTGCCCTCTCCAGAACGCCATGCCTCTGTCGTCAGCCATCTTTAAGAGTGAACATAAGAACCCGGTGCCACAGTGTCCGCCGCGTCTAGACGTCCAGACCATCAATGCAGTGCTGTGGAGCCGCATGCCCAACACCTTTCTGAAAGTGGAAACAGCCAGGGTCAATGACAGACACGGCTGGGTGGTGCAGTGCGTGGAGCCCCTGCAGATGTTGGCTGTACACATACCTGAGGAGAACAGGTATGAACAAGAGCACACATACAGCTGAAATGATGGGTGCATTAGCTGAGCCACATCAACAGCTGTTATTCATTACATAGAAATTGGTGGAGGGTGAAGTCTTTTTTTTCTGTTTTACATCATTGTAAAGTGAATATTTTGGAAAGTGGACTATTTCCTGATATTAAATATTAAATATACGATTCATTGATTAATCAAAAGACACTAAAGAGATTATAAAGTACTGAAAAAAATAATGACACACCAGTATGGTTAGGTTTATTGTGCTTGCAATGTGAGATACGTTGTCATACACAAAATTAAACATACTTAAAATGTTTTTCTGTGGTTTGGGCTGTTGAAAAATTGACAGTGCTTGTTGCAGCATGTGTAACTATCATGTCAGGCCTCAGTGGGCTACATCATAACATTAAAATGTATTTTGAAACACTGTCTTCCTTCCGTCCAAAGATGTGTCGACATCATGGAGCTGTCTGAACAGGAGGACATGAGGAAGTTCCATTACCACACCCTGAAGCTCTACTGCGCCCTCTGCGCTCTGGGCAACACCCGCGTGGCCCACGCCCTCTGCAGCCACCTCGACCAATCCCAGCTCTTATACACCATCGACAATCAGTACCTGTCGGGCATGTTACGCGAGGGCTTCTACAACGTTCTGATCAGCATCCACCTGGAGACTGCAAAGGAGGCGCGGCTCATGATGAAAGACGAGTTCATCATCCCCGTCACGGCCGAGACACGCTCCATCCGTCTCTTTAACGACGCTTCCAAAAAGCACCTCCCGCCAGGGGTGGGGCTCAGCACCTCGCTCAAACCACGCCTCAACTTTGCTCCGCTCTGTTTCATCAGCAACAAACGGGAGCAATATCTGTACAGTCCCCAAATCCCGCTGGATTCACTGAAGGAGAAAGCGATTTTGATGTTGACGGAAGCCGTTCAAGGTGGAGGGCACCACATCCGAGATCCTGTGGGAGGAGGTGTGGAGTACCAGTTTGTGCCGATCCTGAAGCTCATCAGCACCTTACTGACTATGGGTGTATTAGGGAGTGAGGATGTTCACAAGATCCTACTGCTCATCGACCCGAATGTGTTCAGAGAAACACACCAGGAGGGGGCTGCAGGGGCCACAGACAAAGAAGGACTCACGGGGACAGAGGAGAAGGCAGTGGAAGCTGGAGAAGAGGAGGCAGCAAAAGAGGCTAAACAGCCAATGAAAGGACTGCTGGAGAAGAGGCTGCCGGAGCCTGTGAAACGACAGGTAATAATGAACACACATGAGCAGATCCCGCATTACCTTAAATGTGTTAAACCTTAATATAAACCACTCTGGGCAAATCACCAAAGCATGTAAAATCAATGAACATCTTCATCTACAAGTGGCAATTCACTCACTAAAGACTAAGACAGCTGTGCTCTCAATCACATGCTCCATAACAGCTCCACTGTAATAGACCCATTCAGAAGTCAGTCACACATGAAACGGCTTCGTCTTCGTGTTGAACAAATGATCTCTTGGGTAAAAATGTCTCTTTAATAAATGACATAATGTGAAGCCATAAGGCTGTTTGTATGTATTCCTAACAGACTTGCCCGTAACAGATGCAGCTAGGCGTGCAACAGTGATGCAACAGCGTTTGCAACTGTGTTTGTCTCCTCCCCTTGTCTGCTCTCCAGATGTGCGAGCTGCTCCACTACTTCTGCGACTGTGAGCTGAAGCACCGCATCGAGGCCATCGTGTCGTTCTCCGACAACTTCGTCTCCAAGCTGCAGTACAACCAGAAGTTCCGCTACAATGAGTTGATGCTGGCCCTCAACATGTCTGCCGCTGTAACGGCAAAGAAGACCAAAGAGTTCAGATCGCCTCCTCAAGAACAGGTGAGATGAGAGTCACCGCTTTGAAGGATGCAAAGATGGTTGGAAACACTGATGTACGTGAGTTTCAGGTCACCATCTGCTCTGTGGTTCCCAGAGTGGGAAATGCACATCAAAAATCAAGCTGACATTTACATTAACTACATTTTCCCATTTAGGAAAGGGGTCTCAGATTTATGGACCCCTACTGTATTATATAATCTGTTTTCACACATGCATGCAACATATCAAAAGGGAAGAAATAAGAAATAAACATCAAAGTCTCCATATAAGTAAAGCAAAGCAAATCCGTGCATGATGATGCCATGTGTGTCCTTTGGCCTTGAATACATCACATGGAGGGATTCGTAATCAAAATCACTGTTTACAAACCACTAATCTATTCTAAGCTGGCAACGCTGCACAAACGTCACAAGCGTCATGGCATCTGTACTCTGTCAAGAAATCCTCATCATTCACTCTCCTGTGTGTAATAATAATATCTGCTGCTCCTGACTGGGGGGGAGGTTGTGTGTGTGTGTGTGTGTGTGTGTGTGTGTGTGTGTGTGTGTGTGTGTGGGTGGGTGTGGGTTTGTGTGTGTGTGCATGTGTGTGTGTGTGTGTGTGTGAGGTAACACCACTTTTCACCTACTTGCTGCTCCATTGTGACATCTTTACCACGGTAAAGTTAAAGTGGCACCTGCGTTCATGTGATTCTCACAACTCTCACATCTGACATGAGACCTTGTCGACACCCATGTGATACGAAGGTGCAAAACGGCCACAGAAGGTAAATGGAACCAGGAGCTGTGCGTCATCGTCAACCCATGAATCTTACAGTGAAGTCCACATGAATCTAAAATAACTAACCACAAAGAAAAGCCTCCGGGCTCACTGCTTCAAATGATGCATGTAACTAGATAATTCATTACATCACTTCTGTAATTTTCCACATACATGGCTAATTTCTTCCCACATCCTTAGATTACATTTTGGTTTTTGTGTGCTGAACTACATAATTCTGCCTCAAGAATGAGAGCTGGTACTTGCCCTGAATGTTCCTGAAAACACTCTCCCTGTGTGTGTGTGTGTGTGTGTGTGTGTGTGTGTGTGTGTGTACGTGCGTGTGCATGTGTGTGCATTGAAGAAAGCCTCAAGGCGAATTCATCGTTCTTGTCTGTGGTGTCATCGCTCCAGTGAGGGTGCACACTCAACTGCATGCACACGCTCACATAAAGTACAGTATCCCTTTAGGCTCACAGCTGGGGTTAGAGTAGCTTCACAGCCACTTTAATGACTTGTCCTTCACTGAGGGAGAACCAGCTGCTTAAGCTGTTTTTTGTTTTTTTTCTTCTTCCTGTGAATCCTACAGTGAGATCACATCATGTTCAGGTTGATGTTCATACAGTTGTCCGTGTTCATTTTATTTTTTTTTAGATCAACATGCTGCTGACCTTCAGTATGGGCGAGGATTGTCCGTGTCCGACGGACATCCAGGAGGAACTCTACGTTTTTCACAACCAGCTGCAGCTCCACTGTGGTGAGATGCCGAGCTTGCAAAGTCTTTATGAGCTGCTTTATCGGTTATCTTTATCATGAAACATGCATTTTTGTATTCCGCATGATACATTATTCTTATATCGCTCCGATTGATTTCAGAATTTTTTGCAACATTTAAGAGACAGAAAAATATGGAACATATTTATACAGCAGTTGTGCATTTTTCGCTGCTGTTGTGTCAACATCAGCTGAACTGTGCCAGCACTTGCACTCAGAAATGCTTTCTTTTTCCCTCTCCACATCTCTCTGTCTCCTGGCAGAGGAGTTATAGTTCAGTGCTTCTCAATGTTGTGATAAATAATTGAACCGCCCAACCCTCCATGGTACTACCGATCTAATGGCAGTTTCAGCTGTCCCGCATAGCACCGACCTGTCAGGCACCCTCCACACGGAGAACAATAAGAAAAAAACTGAACTTGAAATTGCCACGAAATAGGAGATTCTGTAAATCCCATACGATGCATCACACACATGACATGACTAACCCCACAGGAAGCTGAGCTCGGCAGAGATATTGCTTTAATATGCTCCATGTATATGGTGTGTCTATCTGTTTGTGCTGCGTAGGAATCCCTATGGAGGAAGACGAAGACGAGCAAGACACATCTATCAAAGGTCGCCTCCTAATGCTGGTGAGCAAGATCAAAAGCCAGTCTCACAAAGCAGAGGAGCCCACGGAAAAGGAGCAGGCCGCACCATGTGAGCAAATCTGTTTTTTTATTATAGTACTTCAATTATCACTAAATGCCCTCTGTGTCATTATCCCTGAACATGGGTGAAAATCTCCTTTGCGATTGGCCTGAAATGACTTACATTTAATCGCTACTCTAAATTTATATTCTAGTCAGAAAACATCAAACCAATCACCGTGGCCTTGTGACCATGACAACACACTGAAACAGCAGCAAGCTGTAAATCTTTGGGAACGGCAAGCGCTGTCTCTTCATAAGCTTTTACTTTACACTCACACACTTGCCCAGAAAATATTCTCCTTGAGCAAGACATTGAAGTTGTTTAGTTCTGTTACCGTAACTGCTTTTACAGCATTTGTTTTCTTTCCCTCCCACGAAAGCACAAGCTCTGAACTTGCGTTATCCATTTAAAACCCAATCCATTCCGCTTGTTTACTGTCTCTCACCTCCTTTTTCTGAGAGCCCTGAAGGGGAGAATAGCAAACCTCAGTCTTGCCTCAATCTGTCTGCCAGTGTCATGTGGACTGAGTCACCGGGTGGCAGTCATTTCCATTTCAATTTCTTTTCAATTTCATTATGGTAATACGGAGCCGGGTGGAGAAGAGGCTCCAGAGTGAAGATCTCCCGTCAGCCGCTCTGGGAGACGAGAGAGGAGAGATGAGAGAAGAAAAAACAAAAAAACATGGGTGATAAAACCGAATCTTTCACCTGATTAAGTCCATAGACACGGATGTACACACACACACACACACACACACGGGAACAAGAACCGTTTCAATCACAGCGCACAATAACCGCGGCGCCACAAAGGTATAAATGCAGAACAAGTTGTATCTAATTTTCTATCTCAAGTACCACTGTATGTAAGGGACTACCAATTAAGTCGCTGATTGCAAATTATTACTTACCAGCTAAAAAAGACACTCCACCTTGTTCTGTTGGCCTTCAAAGTAGAAAGCAGTGTTTTAATTTGAAACTGCTACTTAAAATGTTTCCAGTTTTATTTATTAGCGTATGTCTCCATTAATGGCAGGAATTTTTCCCTTTATATATGACCTTTCTTGAAAATTACACTGTCGAGGCAATAAAACAAGACATGTGTGTCTGCCTTTTATTGCTTAGATAGAGACTAACCAATGTGAAACAGGGTGTTTTATTGCTTCTGTAAACCCTGCTGAGAAATCTCGCCACCGCCATGCCATCACCGTCTATTCTGGAAAAAGCGACGCAGGAAACGAGAAGTGGCCAAATTGCAGACGGATAAATCGGGGCTGAAATATGTGTTGCAGACTGCAGACGCTTGAAAGGCGATGTCTCCGCTGGGAATTGGTTGTGACCCTGACGTGGAGCGTATAAGACTGCTGCACCGATCTCCGAGGAGCGAGGCGGGATGAAAATAGAGGAGTGTGTGTTTTATTCTTAAAAGAGTGCTTTGGGTGGTAGCGTCGGTCGCCCCTGCAGGGTGTTGTGTAAGGGCTGATTGATCAGAGGACTGGTTTGTGGTGGCAGCTGCAGTTCACGAGCATCACTTCTACTTCTGTCACAGCTGGAGGCGTCAGAAAGCGAGGGAAAGCAATGGAGGAATAGAGTGAGAGAATAAAATCACATGCAGGCAAATTCTCTCGTTCACTTAAATGAGTCTTTGAATAATTTTCTGATTGTTGACTCAGACTTTTGGACCCCACTCTATCTCTTTTTTTTGGGGATTGTGCCTTTATTTGATGAGAGAGGCAGGAAACAAAGGCAGATATAGAGAGAGAGAGGGATAAGGCAGGCAACAAGGGTCCCACAGGTGGGAATCAAACCATGGACATTGCAGTCATGTAGTACACACCTTTTTTTGGGGGGCTTTTTATGCCTTTATTAGAGTAGCAGTGAGAGAGAGACGGGAAGGTTGGGCGGAGGGGAGGAAGGGGATGACATGCAGCATAGAGCCGTGGGTTGGACTCGAACCCAGGCTGCTGTGGTAAGGACCGAGTCCTAATGGTACGTGCTCCACCAGGTGAGCCAGCGAGGCGCCCCTGTTTGGTATGCACCCCCACCCCCTCCCCACCCCCACCCCTGTTAGCAAAAGAGTG
>NW_019525126.1:1779741-1802026 GCF_002814215.2 Seriola lalandi dorsalis | reverse complement strand
CACGCCTACAGTCCTGTTTGCCTCGACTGAAGCTACATGAAGCACTTTGAATGAGCTGTGTCTTTTTCTTTTTTTTTTTTTTTGTTTGTTTGTTTTGTTCTGTACTCAAGGTCTTATTTGCATCACTGAGCCAGTTTGGGAATGCAGCCTTTGAATTGCGTCTTTTCTTTTTTTTTTTTTCCTTAAGTGCTTAAGCATTGGTTGTGTAAAAATGGGACCACCCAGTCGAGTGGAGGCCCTTTTAATAGAGCTTTGTGATTGGGTGTGTATGCTTAAGGAAGAAGTGCCTTAAGGAGGATTGCTGTGTCTTGGTGTGACCTCAGTTAATGGAAGGGAGGTTTCAATGATATGCAGTGAGGATTACAAGACAATGCGGCGAGCACTTCACTGCCAGACCGAGTCTTTCTCTGCCAATTGAAAAGGAAATCTTATCTTATTGTTTAAAATTAGAAAAGCCTGCATTATGTTAACCAATCCCCTTCGTGATTAGTAATCCTATATCCACACACAGCAGCGCTTTCTTTATTTTAATCAGCATGATAAGTTTAGGGTAATAATGTAGTTTTGAGGATCTCTGAAAGCGGCCCTTTGTAGGAGGAGACTTTGATATAACAGACCCCCCTCCCACCATTTTTGTGCACAAGCCTGACAATGATATACCCAAAATAAGAAGGTTATGTTTTTTTCAAGCCTTTGATTACAGTCATAACCCTGATCCTCTTTGAAAGGTCACTCTTACAACCAAAAAGTCAGAATGAGTATAAGAGATACTGAACCAAAGTTACAGAGGCACAGATATAGTAGAAATGTAAGGGTTTTTTTTTTTTTTTTTTTTGCCCTCACCTCTTTTGGCATCAGCAGTGGTTGCAGTGATATGGGGATCCTGAAATGCTTTGAGCAGTTTGAATCAGGAGACTTATAGCTTTCACACAATGTATAATTTGTCAAGGTTGTACGAGGATTGAGTCCGGTACAAACCGAAGCACACCTGAAGTTGCCCTATCACCACCGAACAACAGGAAGACAAAGTTAGCGACTAGCTGGTGAGCACAGTGGGGCATTTACCAGAACAGAGGATTTTTGTCAGGTGACCAGAAACATGACACCGAAGGAATTCTTGTGTTTCTTCCATGTGTGCTGAATGTTTAAAAAGTGTTTGCTAACTCATTCACCACAGCAACTTTATGAGGCCATCATACACATCATCCACCGAGACAAATGTTGCTGCTTTAAATATGTTAAATGATCATTCCGATAAGATGCACAATGATAATAATGACTATCTTTCCAGCCAATCTGAAGGAGCTGATCTCTCAGACCATGGTCAGCTGGGCCCAGGAGTGTCACATCCAGGACCCAGAGCTGGTCCGTAAGATGTTCAGCCTGCTGAGGAGGCAGTATGACAGCATCGGGGAGCTGCTCCGGGCCATGAGGAAGACTTACACCATCAGTGCCGCCTCGGTGCAGGACACCATCAACCTCCTGGCCTCCCTGGGTCAGATCAGATCTCTGCTGTCTGTCCGCATGGGGAAAGAGGAAGAGAAGCTCATGATTGATGGACTTGGGTGGGTCAACTTTTCCTCATTCGCCCAAAAGATACATGGTTTGAAAAAATTTAAACAATGCATATATATTGTCTTGTCTTGATCCTTAGTTTTATGCCAATTTGGAGTAAGAAGTTAACGTCCAATATTTCCCTTTTCTGTGTTTTTTTTTCTCTCCAGCGATATCATGAACAACAAGGTTTTCTACCAGCACCCAAACCTAATGAGGATACTGGGCATGCATGAGACTGTCATGGAGGTCATGGTGAATGTGCTTGGAGGAGACAAATCCCAGGTTTAACAACATCTATCTTTATATTTATCTCTGCTTCCGGAGGCACCCACAGCGCTCACCACACCCCCTGGCCCAGAAACGATGCCTCACTAATAGGAGCTTGTGCTTTCGGTCCCGTTTTGTGTGTGAAGTGTGGTTGCAGGGTGAATGTGCATTAATGAAGATGTGGTCCCAGTAGGTGGGCTTTCTCCTCAGGCTGGGAGTCTGGGAGTGAGGGCAGAAAGGGCAGAAAGTGGCTGGTTGGCAGCGTGTGAAGGTGTCAGGCCTTCTAGACATTAATTAGGAACCAAGACACGTGGGGGAATTTATAGTAACAAGCCTGGAGGAAGTCATTACAGTAAACTCGGTAAACCTGAAGAAAGCAGCGACTTCTCCAAAACCGCCTGTTATCAAATTATTGTTTGTTAGCAACATGTGGACCTGAAGATAATTTACTATGTCTGTCCACTGTTTGTAAATACATAAGACTGTCTGTCCCGGTTGTGATCATACTACAATTCTCTTGTTTTAAAATACAACCAGGTCAGATGTTTGACCCTACTTAGTCTGTGTGTGCCACCCTACAGGAAATCGCCTTCCCCAAGATGGTGGCCAGCTGCTGTCGCTTCCTGTGCTACTTCTGCCGGATCAGCCGTCAGAACCAGAAAGCCATGTTTGACCACCTCAGTTACCTGCTGGAGAACAGCAGCGTGGGTCTAGGTGGGTACGGCGTTCTTTGTCTTGGTATCAGCCATGCTGCGTGGCGATCAGCCCAATGACTACTGATGCTGAGCTACTACATCATTTCACTGGATGAAGAACACACAACCTAATCAGGAATAAAGCGAAACCTACAAAATTCTGGGGGATGAACTTGAAAATGAGGCTGTGAAATGAAGGGGCGAAACACTTCATATATGTATGAGAGACAAATTCTAAAAACAGTCAGCAGTCTCTTTAAAATGGGTCGCATCCTTTTGCCATTTTGCCTTATAGCACCTCTGAGCTCACACATACATTAGGCTCACACCAGTGTGTGTGTGTGTGGATATGGGTGTCATTGTGAGTCTGAGCACCGAGAATCTGTCGGCAAAGAGCGCGGCTCATCTCCCATTCTGTTAGAAGATGGCGATGCCACAGTCTCAGTGAGCACCCCGCTGGTGCGAGAGAGTGTCTCCCTTGGATGCACACACACATGCTCCCAGTCATAAAGGCAAACACACACACACACACACACACACACACACACACACACACACTTCACAGATTGCTCATTAACAGGGTGACAAGAAGTTATGTGACAGTATAAACAAAATAAAAATGAAATCTAAGAATAAAATCTTTATTAAAAAGCTTAATGATGACTATAATATTATAGACAATGTGTATAGACACAGTGCTACATAAACTGGTTCCCATAACCCCTCTGAAACCAAATGTGACTACAGTTTCCAGTGAAAATTGGAAGAGGAAACTTTCCTCAAGCACATTAACCAGTCAGTAATAACCAGCTGTTGGCAGATTAGCTGCTAGTGATATTTGGAAGGAGTGGAAACAGCACCCCCTGCTGTTTGTACAGAAACACAGACACAAGCTGGGTGTGTAGAGATATTAGATAAGTAGAGAACAGACAGTGAGCAGGTGCTTTGTATTGCAGCTTCACCGGCTATGAGGGGCTCCACTCCTCTAGATGTGGCTGCTTCCTCAGTGATGGACAACAACGGCCTGGCTCTGGCACTGGAAGAACCTGATCTGGACAAGGTACGGCTTTTTTTATTTATTTTTTTGTTGTTGTGAGTTTGAGTTACTGTACAAAGTCAATTGAAATGGTGGGATACACAAGCAAAGCTGTTTCTAAAGGAGGAGATGCCAAAGATAAAAACCACCACAGACGTATAGAGTAGCTAGGATCAATAGGTGAAAGCTGCATATATGTTGGGCTGTATGTGATGTTTTGTATGTGCTGCATCTGCAGGTGGTCACCTACCTGGCAGGATGTGGTCTCCAGAGCTGTCCAATGCTTCTGGCTAAAGGTTATCCAGACATTGGCTGGAACCCCATCGAAGGGGAACGATACCTTTCCTTCTTGCGGTTTGCCGTCTTCGTCAACGGTAGGACTGCATCCCCCATCTTTTCTTTCCCTCGCTTACTCTCTCTTTCTGCTTCCTCTTTTTGTATAACTCTCTCTAAACACGTAGAAAAAACCTAGCAAAGTCCCAGCGGACACCTGGATTCAGTTGCTTAAGGCAAAGTTCGCCTGGAGTTTTGCCTCGGGGCTGTGTATTACAGCTAAAGAATGTGTATGTGCTGTATTTTTCTGCTGACATTAATTATGTATTCCCTTGCTTGGTCTGTATTTACTCACATCCACCTGTGTTATTTGCGCTCTAGGTGAGAGTGTGGAAGAGAACTCCAGCGTTGTGGTGAAGCTGCTCATCCGTCGCCCGGAGTGTTTCGGACCGGCCCTGAGGGGAGAGGGAGGGAACGGCCTGCTAGCTGCCATGAAGGAAGCCATTAAAATCTCTGAGACACCTGCTTTGGACCTGCCGGGCTCCGTCCAGGGAGTCTACTCCGACGTGTAAGCCACAAAGATCAGGCAAAGCTTATCAAATCAATGCACTTACCCTCAAGATTAGGTCTTCATCCCCCTTGCCTTGCATATCTGCTATGATGCCCTTCAAAAATGTTTTTCCTCTTTCCTGTTTCTGTTATTCCCTTACACTCTCCTTTTTGTTTCTGTCAGGTCTGGTGATGGTGATGATGAAGAGGAGGTGGTTCACATGGGCAATGCCATTATGTCCTTCTATTCTGCGCTCATTGACCTTTTGGGACGTTGTGCCCCAGAGATGCATGTACGTTTGAATTTGTGAGTTTTTAAAATTGCTTTTATTGGACAGATTTTCTCTATTCTCAAGGTTTGTTTCTTTTCTTCTTTAGATCATCAACAAAGGGAAAGGTGAAGCTCTGCGTATTCGTGCCATCTTGCGCTCTCTGGTGCCGACTGAGGACCTTGTGGGAATAATCAGCATACCACTCAAAATGCCCATCATCAACAAAGGTACTGGTCAGGATGTTCACTGTAATAACTCACGATACGGCACGCCTGCACTCTTCTATCAGAGGACACATCATATTCATTTGCATATTACAGCAGAACGTCGACCTCACGTGCAGATACAATGGTTATGAAACTCTGCACATTCAGTGCAAGGCGGAAGGTTATTGATTTCATTTCACCGCTCATGCCCTTTTAATCAGCACAACACTTTACTGCACACTCCCATAGCTCTGAGTAAGCCAGATCATTTCTATAGCGAGCTGTCTTGCTCTATTGATTGATCTGCATAAGCATGGCGAAACTCGCCTCTTAAATTTGCTGCTGTGAGCACCGCCACGCAGGCTCTGTCAGCGGGCCAAGAGGGAAGACAGCGAGCCGTGGCTCCAGCACCAGAAAACTCTTATCCACGCGTCGCTGCACGCTGCCTAATGAATACGCATGACTCCCCTAATCAGAAAAGACTTGCCATTATGTACCGTGGGCTGTTCTCTGGGTATTTCACCGATTCACACCTGCATCAATTACCTGGTTAAAAATGTTGTGCCTTCCCTTCTCAATCTCTCTCAGATGGGTCGATGACAGAGCCGGACATGTCAGCCAGCTTTTGTCCAGACCACAAGGCCCCCATGGTGCTGTTTCTGGACAGGGTGTACGGTATTGAGGACCAGAGCTTTCTGCTTCACCTGCTGGAAGTGGGCTTTCTGCCTGATCTGAGGGCTGCCACCTCTCTGGATACGGTAGGTGAAGCCGACAGCAACACAGGGGAGAAGCTAATGAGTGGCCTCTGTCACATGAATTTCATCATGGCATTTCACGATCAATAATATTGGGCAACCTTTTATACTAATGAGGAGCTCCTCATCACCACTGGTTTAAGTTTATGTTCAGGTGATTCATTTAATTGTTCGTTATTCTTATTTATCAAAAAAGAAGTTTTTCACTGAACTAAAAGCTTTTTAAAAGCTTTTTAAACATTTATTTAAAGCACAGCAGTACAAAGGAAAAAAATACTCCTTTTCAGCACCAGGACTGCCATGAAGTCGGCCATGCTGTGAGCTAGTCTGTGTGTGTGTGTGTGTGTGTGTGTGTGTGTGTGTGTGTGTGTGTGTGTGTGTGTGTGTGTGTGTGGTGTACAGTATTAACCTCTGGTGACTCCCTAGACAGGAAAGAAAATGCATAGCAAAGGCTGGAATATCTGTGACTTTGTATTTTGTTCCTAAGGCTGCTGTCTGCCGAGGTCAACAGTGGTAATGTGGCAGCAGCTAAGAACGTCGACCCCCAGCTCTTGTGTTGGACATGAGGCAAAAGACAGCGCTGTTTATGCTGAAAGATATGCTAGTTTAATCTATGTAGTACGTGACAAAAGAAAACTTCTAAAGAAAGTCACAACTGTCACATCTAATACGACCTGTGACCCTTTTCTTTCTACAGGAGGGTCTGTGTACGACAGAGACAGCCCTGGCCATGAACCGCTACATCGGCTCAGCCATGCTCCCCCTCCTCACCCGCTGCGCCCCCCTCTTCGCGGGCACCGAGCACTACGCCAGCCTCATCGACTCCACTCTTCACACCATCTACCGCCTTTCCAAGGGCCGGTCCCTCACCAAGGCCCAGAGAGATGCCATAGAGGAGTGTCTGCTGTCTGTCTGCAAGTGAGGAGCACGGGGAAAAACTCCCCATTAGCAGAGTTAAAAGTTTCTCTAGCCAGTGATAATGCGTCAAACAGCTGTGGTATCTCACCTGGCAGGAATAGCAAACAATCAACAGTGCATTTTATCAGCTTTCTTGCAAAATTCTACTGTAGGTCAGAGCCTGGTGTCCTTAAATACCCCTCTCAGACAGTGTGACAAAAGTGGTCCGAGCCTGAAGACGTCACGGTTAAAAGCAGCCCTGGGTAGCAGCGCTCTTATCTCTCTCACCTTATTCTGCAGACACCTTCGTCCCTCCATGCTGCAGCAGCTCCTGCGCCGCCTTGTCTTTGATGTGCCCTTGCTGACTGAATACTGCAAGATGCCTCTCAGGGTGGGCAACAATTTCCTCCCTTTTTCTTACTCTTTTTAAATCCCATTTGCCATCCCTTATCTTGCCTTTATCTCATATTCCTTGTTGTGGTGCCTGCATGACTCAGTTTTAGTTCTTCCCTGTTTGCCTCATTATCAGTTGCTTTTCCTTTTTCTTTTCTACATAACTTAACCTTTGTTTTGTCTGTGTGGTCGCTGCTTGGTCTCGCTTTACGACCTCAGTTTATTAGATTGTCAGCTTGGTGGGGAGCTAACAGCAGCTTATTTCCACCGACTCTAGTGCAGGTGTACCTTCAATGTAATATTACTGGTGTTCACCTCTCTCTCTTTCTCTCAGAGACACACACACACGCACACACACAAACTCTCTCTCACAGGTGCACAGTTGTAGCAAACCCGTGGTGTTGATCAAAACAAGGGGATGAAGTATTGGACTATGTGATTACAGGCTTGTTGGCTCCACTGCTCCATTCCATCCGTCTGGCCACAGGAGAGAAATACTGGAGTTGTAATAGATTGTGACTGGCCAGTGAAATGGTGGACACACTTGTTCTTGATTTTCATGTACACGTGTGGATTTCATTTGTGCTGAGTGTGGGAGAACAGACTTCCTTTGAGGTGCTGTTTAATATGCACGCATGCCCTAGTAAATCTCAGTAGTTAATTTTTATTTATATAGCACCTTTCCAGAACAGACATCACCAACTTCTTCTCAAATAACAAATAAAAACAAAAGAAAAAAAGGGCCAGTGTGTTGTTAGAAACATACACAGGCTGCATGCTTGTTGCCTGTCACTGAAAACACGCATACCTGTCCCGTCCACTAAATTTTGTATTTTTTTGTCACTCACTGTGTCTTGCTGTTTGCCCTCTGTGTGTCCTTCAGCTGCTAACCAACCACTATGAGCAGAACTGGAAGTTCTACTGCCTCCCGTCGGGCTGGGGCAGCTACGGCACAGCATCTGAGGATGAACTACTGCTCACCAAGAAAATCTTCTGGGGAGTGTTTGATTCTCTGTCCCAGAGGGTGAGGAGTCGCTCGTGTCGCACAAAGTTTTTTATCTTATGTTCTTTGCACCTTTGCTGTCTTCATCATTCCCAGAGCAATAGGCATTAACACACATCTACTTGTTGTTAGAAACATTTTCTAAGAGAATACCACTAATGTTCTGCAGAGGTTGAAAAACAGTTGGCTTGGGGGTTATCCAAAATGTAATATCTCGATACAGTCTTGCCCAAATATTTAGATATATACGATATTATATATATACATTTTTCAGTTTTTCTAATAATATATAATTATATTATGGTATTTTATGTTTCAGGTATAAGCAATGCTGCCACTAAACATCAGTTCAAAGCTTTATTTGTCACATGCTAAAGTACAATTTACAGTAGAGAAAGCAGTTAAGTCAAATGAGGGTCGGACTCAGCAATAGGGCAGACTATTCAAAACTGGAGAAAAAAAAATTATGTTTATATTATATTTTAAAATTATGAAAAATATTGCATATTCCAAAAAATATCACGATATTCAATATTATCAAATATCAGTCAGAGCCCAGTAAACCTTTAATAAAAGTCACCTAATTTGTCAATTTCTTGATTAACATGCATGCACTCACAAGTCATTGGCACAAAAATCTTGAGGTGTGTTTCGTGATGCCGATAGCTGGACTCAGCACATCTCTCTAAATGCACACTGATGAAAGGAGGCTGTGCAAAGGGCCAGCCGGAAAACATCAATATCTGGACAGCCATCATTGATCCAAAGCCTCTAGCACACAGATTTTTCAGCTTTTAGAGTAATTCTTTATTAACGTCCCTTCCACTGGCCCTGTTACTCTCAGACTAGAGTGGCTGTGTATTTAACTCCTGGCTTAAATGAACAACTTACACATTACTTATGTTTGTTAAATAAAAACACTATTCGCGGAAGCGTACTATAACAAAACTTCAGGAAATAAATTGTGCATTTAACTCTTCTTTCTTTCCTCATGCAGAAATATGATGCAGAGCTATTCAAGATGGCCATGCCTTGCCTCAGTGCCATAGCTGGAGCTTTGCCACCTGACTATGTGGACGCCTCTATTAGTACCGCTGTGGAAAAGCCTGTTTCTGTAGATGCTCAGGGCAACTTTGACCCAAAACCCATCAATACTGCTAAGTAAGCCATGTTGGAGCCAGATGTCAATGAGATAATTATGCGCAGCTTCACTTATTGTATCATACCTTTGATGAAATACACAGTACATGACTGTACATGACTCCAGTAAAATGCATTTGCATACGCTGACACACTGTCTCACTCTTTCTCCAGCATTGCCCTCCCAGAGAAGCTTGAGCACTTTGCCAACAAATATGCCGAACATTCCCATGAGAAATGGTCTGCAGAGAAGGTAAGGCCAAAGATAAGAGTCTCCACCTGGGCAAATGGGTATTAAATGGTGCAGTATTAGACTTGGAGCAAGTCATGAGTGTCATAAGAAAAAGAGAGGACAGTAAAAATGTCTCGCCTTGAAGAAATACAGCACACACCGTAATCTGCTGAAAAGCATTTTCGCTGCATGAAAGTGAAAACAATCAATTCAGATCAATATGTTGATATTGTTCTTTTTTTCCATTATCATAGCACTGTTCCATTTGATGATGCCTCCTTTTTGTTATAATTGAAAGAGATACTCTGGGCATGCTGACAACAATTGTGCTAGCCTCTGTGTAGAAGGCCCCTGCTCTCCTTTGTGCCAACTGCTTATCCTGCTTTGTTGCGTCTGTCAAAAAAAAATTCACAAGAGCTGAGAACAGCAAGAACTGAATGTACCACGACTCCTTAATGTGTTATGCATAATTAATCTCTTACCCAGTCTTTCAAATAATAAATCATGTCCTTGGGGACTCTGAAGGCAATGAGGATTGCTTTCACTCTCGTCCATTCCTCTGTGCTTGTGCCTCAGGTGCTGCTGGGATGGAAATACGGAGACTGTGTGGATGAGAAGGCCAAGACTCACCCTCAGCTCAGGACCTACAAAGCCCTAACAGAGAAGGTGCAGTATGTCGAATGTGAGATTTGTGAAGGGATAACCTAAAGATGTGAGCTTCTGGGCTTATTCTTCGTTCTCCATTTCTGTCTCCGTGCTTCAGGAGAAGGAGATTTACAGATGGCCAATAAGAGAGTCCCTGAAGAGCATGCTGGCAATGGGGTGGAGCATCGATAGGACCAAGGATGGAGAGAGTATGTCTCAACAGAGGGAGAATGAGAAAATGAGAAAGATATCTCAGACCTCACAGGTACAGCACAAATAATATGTTTCAGACAAATACCGATATACCACCACGCCAGACATTTAATAATATGTTCTAAAATGCCATAAAAGATCATAAAATCAAGTGAATTTTTCCTTAAAACTGTCCAGTATGATGTGATGATACACTCACTGTCCAATATTTTTAGTGCTTGAAACTTTCATGAGACATTTTTTGTCTATTTTGCCAACCTCTTAAACAAGCAGGTTTATTCATTAAAAAATAATATCATAATTTAGGATAGTAGGGATTAAAAACTGGATTTAAGACGATCAATAATCTAAAAGTGGATATTGTGTACATGATTGAATTGTCAATGTTTAGGTTGCTTTGGTCAGCTTTTCATTCAAAGATCTTCCTCTTTAAGTGGCAGAAGCTGGATGTCAACCAATTAATTACTACACTCCTGTTAACTACGAACCGCAACAGTTTGTTCCTTAGTTCTAGCTATTTCTACTTTTAAGCTATTTACTGTTAGCTAACCTCAACTAAATCAACTATTTATCCCTCAAATTTAGCTAACTGTTGCAACTGTTCATTTGGTTTTAGCTAATGGGAACTATTTCAACTGTTTATCTAATACTAGTTTAACTTCTCTGCTAACTAGCTTATAACTAAGCTAGGTTAGTTTTCATAGCAACATGTGGTGTTATGTGTTACAACTGACTCAGTATGATAGATAGGTTACTAGCCATTGTAAATATAAGTAAGTAAGTTCACCATGACACCATTTTGGCTGTTTGTTTTCCTCCTTAACACAAATGTGTAACATATCATCATTTCAATTTTTAGTTGTGCTTGCTGCTATCAGTTTTCTTTCCTTTAGGACGGTACTTCTTGTCAGCAGTTACTATATACAGTTTTAAACATGCACATCAGACAGTTATTTACTGAAGAAAGTTGATTTTGTTGCTAATCTCTTTACACTTGGTTTGACTGAAGGCCTAAAGACACAATAATCCTTTAACAAATGTCATTAAAGCAGAAATCTTGATTTATAACTAACAACACAGCGTATCTCACTGTAAATCTGCATCTTCTCCAACATTTCCAGGCAAATGGGTTCAATCCGAGCCCGATAGATATGAGCAACGTGGTTCTATCCAGGGAGCTGCAGGTGAGTGACCCCACAGTTGTTCTGTTGTACTTTTTTTTTCTTTTTTTTACATCAAACGGTCTCTCCGTGTGAATACGAGATGGAGAGCAATATATCCTGAATCTTGATGAGTAATGTGGGCGGGACGCATTCCTTGCTGAGATGTACTGTTTGTCTCTTTTGTCTTTGGTCTAAGGGGATGGTGGAGGTGGTGGCTGAAAATTACCATAACATCTGGGCCAAGAAGAAAAAAAGTGACCTCGGAAGCAGAGGTGATTTGCTAATGAAGTCAATCAAGGACAATCATAGAGAGGAAGAGACTGTGTGTGTTTGTGGGTGGGTGGATGTGAAGCGCCACTCGGTTGTTGTAGTGTATATACGAGCCAGTTTAGCATATGTGTGTGTCCACATTGCTGGTCTTGAATTAATAGGTTCAGCTCAGTGGTCCATCCACTCCATTTCACCATCTGCCTTCACACATACACTCACTAGAGACCTGTGACTGATCAAGTCTTCCTGAACGCTGTGTTGTATTGTGTTTTCAGGGGGGGGAACACACCCTCTGCTGGTTCCCTACGACACGCTGACAGCCAAGGAGAAGGCCCGTGATCGAGAGAAAGCCCAGGACCTTTTTCGCTTCCTGCAAATCAATGGCTACAGCATCACAAGGTCAACACACACACATACACACACACACACACATACACGCTGTCACTGAATATATTATCATGTTTATTTGTTGCAGAAACTTCACTCGACCTCCTAACTTTGCCATTTAATAGATGTCGGTGTCAGTGGTCAGTCTTTTATCAAATGATATAAGTGTTATAAATGTTTACAGTCAATAATATTACTGTGCTGCAGAGGTTTGAAGGACTTGGAGCAGGATTCTTCTTCCATGGAGAAGAGGTTTGCCTATAAGTTTCTCAAGAAGCTGCTCAAGTATGTGGACTCAGCTCAGGAGTTCATCACCCACCTGGGTATGGTATATTACATAAGTCATGACTACAAAACACATACATGTAGTTGTGTTGTTACTCAATATTAAACATACATTCATGTTTTCAATCCAGAGGCCATGGCTGCCAGTGGAAAAACAGACCGGTCCCCTCATGAGCAAGAAATCAAGTTTTTCGCCAAAGTAAGGACGTAATACAAATTAATCTGCTGTACACATATAATTAACTTTTTAAACATTATTACCATCAACCTAATTTGGTTTTATCATTATCACTGTCCTCCTTTCAGGTTCTTCTCCCTCTCATCGACCAGTACTTCAAGAACCACTCTCTCTACTTCCTCTCCTCCCCCAACAAGAACCTGAGCAGCAGCGGTTACGCCTCCAACAAGGAGAAGGAGATGGTCACCAGGTACCCATTCAATAAAATGACACGCAGCAACACCAGCATGACAATAAAATCTTTACCACGCTTGACTTAAAATCTTAATCTTTAACATTCTTCATTCCTAATCTCTCTCTCCGAGAATTTACTCATTGTGGTTTTCTGGTTTCCTCCCCTTTTCTAACCTTCACTGCTCCAGCCTGTTTTGTAAACTGGCAGCTCTTGTCAGACATAGGATTTCACTCTTTGGTAAGCTGATTACTACTGATTGGTTGGGAATGTACTATTATCTATGTGCATGTGAATGTCATTTTATCGTGTCTGAAGTTTTTTCATATGTACGAACAACAAACATTAGATATTTTGATACCTGAGCATTTTTTCTGTAAAACTGTAAAACCCGTTTAACAACAGCAGCTTGAGCCACTGAAATGATGATTTATTATTTGATTTTTTTTTTTTTTAATCAAACCCTCAACATAACTATTTGACTGAGCGTTATAAGTAGCAATGAAGTCAGCGCCGCCATGAGAGGCTCAGTTCAGATCAAGAAAGTCCTTAACAGTGGGTGACAGTATGTAGGTTCACATTACACTGATTGCTTTTGTGTTTCATGGTGTGTTGTAGGGAGTGACTCCACCACCATGGTGAGCTGTCTGCACATCCTGGCGCACACTCTGGACACCAGGTGGGTGCAAATTTGGCAGACAAGGAACCTGGCAACCTTTTGAGTTTTTTTTTTTTTTTTACTTGAAATGAAAAGTTATAAAAAAGAAAAAAAAAAAGAGCTTTTTGATAATGACTGTTAATTGTTGGAGAAGCCAGTTATACTTTCCCAGTGTAAAGCTACGACTTGAAAGAGCAGCATATTTGTCATGAACTTCTTCTTTTAGACTGTTATTACTCCAGTGTCTTATGGGAGGCGCTGGCATTAACAAAGAGCATCCTCTGGCATTTAAATAAGCAAAACAAATTTCATGCGGCACATGTTGCCCAAGGCTTATGGTGTTCTTTAGAGACAATGTGCTGTTTGTTAATGCAGTTCACACCTAATGAGGCTAAATCAGCAACATATTATTGTGTCTTGTTTGTGCGCGAGAGCTGCAGCTGATGCCCACAGACTCTATCTTTCATTTCTCCCTCCTACTGGGACACATCAAGGCAGAACAATGGCTAATTCATCCAGCAATGTTATGAACTGTGAAATGCTGAAAATGGCCAGACTAATCATATTAATGCGTTGGGCTATTTCAGCGTGTCATACAGTATTTCTAGGCTCCAGTGTTGGCAAACTCACTTTGGATTTAAATATGCACCTAGTTCGTTAAATAAATCATTGCTGTTGCGGTGTAAGGGCGGTCAGGTTGATACCCACGTCTCATATTTCATGACTGAAACCTTCACAGACTGAGAGAGTGAAGTAATTGCATATGTGAGCGTGTCCTACTGTTGGTAAACAGCGTTGTCCTTTGCATACCAAGGGTTATCCAGTGGTTTATTATAGCCCCGTCCTTGCATATCTCCTCATTTGGTTTCAGTCGTTTATCACGCTCTCTTTCACTCCCAACAGGACGGTGATGAAGTCGGGCTCAGAGATGGTGCGGGTGGGGCTGCGGACGTTCTTCGAGAACGCCGCAGAGGACCTGGAGAAGACGTTCGAGAACCTGAAGCTGGGGAAGTTCACTCACTCCCGCTCGCAGATGAAAGGGGTGTCGCAGAATATCAACTACACCACTGTAGCTCTGCTCCCCATCTTAACCGCTCTGTTTGAACACATCACTCAGCACCACTTTGGAGTCGACCTGCTGCGTGAGTCCCGACAGCCGAGGAATGATCAAACATGTTGTTTGAGAGGCTGATAAAAAAAACTAGAGTCAAATGTAAATGTTCAGTTTATTATAATGTGTAGATTATATGCTTTCTACATCCCGACGCCATGGAACATCATGTCATTATGTCACACACTTATTTACACAAATGTACATCACAGGATCCGCTTATAAGTATACATTAGCATAATAGTGAGGGATTCCCACAATGCTAAGTTAATATCCATTCAGCCTATTTATTTAACTTGCGCTGTAGTGTATTTTACAATATTGTGTTAGAGGAAAACCTGCATGACAATATTAGGTAACTAAAACACGTATCTGCTTCATTAATTACCATGTTAGCACTGGGAATTGGGTATCTATGTTTTTTAAAACATTTTTTATTGCTTTAAAACTTAACATAACTGGATACTTTTAATACAACGGGGTGGTTTTGGTAGTACACAACAAAGCTTAGGTTGTTTTTTTTTTGCAGTGGATGATGTCCAAGTGTCCTGCTATCGAATCCTGACCAGCCTCTATGCACTGGGCACTGGAAAAAACATCTACGTAGAAAGGTATCCTTGCTTCAACATTAATATGTTCATTCTGATTCATTAAAACCTCAGTGAAGACACCCACTGATGTTCAGCGCAGCCCTCACCAACTCTCTCCCTCTCTGTGTCCCTCAGACAGCTGCCAGCTCTGGGCCAGTGTCTGGCCACCCTTGCTGGGGCCATGCCTGTGGCCTTCTTGGAGCCATTGCTCAACACGTACAACCCCTGCTCGGTTTTTAATACCAAGAGTGCCCGAGAACGAGCCAGTGAGTCATATGTAATTATTCTGAAATAAGAGTTCATATTAAGAAGTGGTCCAAGATGGCAAATCAAACAGTTATTATTATAGAGAATTAACATTTCTCTCTTCACCCTGTCTTTGCTTTAGTGCTATTCAGTCTGCGAAAGATTCATCCCCTTATAAAATCATAAAATATGTAATAAGAAACATAAACTTTGATGACATAAACATTGTTGTAATGTCATAAAAACTCTCTGTGTTGTTTTCAGTCCTCGGCATACCAGACTCAGTGGAGGAGGTGTGTCCCGGGATTCCGCGGCTGGACGGCCTGATGAAGGACATCAATGACATGGCTGAGTCTGGAGCGCGGTACACAGAGATGCCGCACGTTATAGAGGTGGTGTTGCCTATGCTGTGCAACTATCTGTCCTACTGGTGGGAGAGGGGTCCTGAGAACCAGCCAGCCAGCGGGGGCAGCGTCTGCTGCACCACCGTCACCTCAGAGCACCTCAGCCTCATTCTCGGCAACATCCTCAAGATCCTCAACAACAACCTGGGCATCGATGAGGCGTCCTGGATGAAGAGGATTGCAGGTGGGCACTGATTCCAATAACAGCTCTTGATCATAAGGAAAAATGAATGTGGTGGAGAATTCATTTCCTGTGGCCACAACAGTTTTAAATCAACACCACACCCCGCTTCGTTTCCTCACTGTATCTAAAAGATACAATCTTTTTCATGTTTGTATTTCTCTAAAATTTTTATAGTTGTGCCATCTCGCAGGAGTCCTGCGTGAACCAAGGTCAGCCTGTATTGGCAGATGAGGGCTATCACTGCTCATGCTGATGACCCTGTTTTCTTTTATTTATAATGTTGCTGCACTAGAAATGTTATATGCAACAGAAAACACAAGCAAAAGAGCTGCATCTTTCGGTTAAAAACTTTAGTTTTAACAAAATAAAAAAGAGCAAATATAAAAGCTTACATGGTTGAATTGCTAATGTGGTATACTGTTGTCTGGAAAAAGCTGAAAAGTAGGCAGTCTTGATGTGAAAATATTACTTAAATACTGGCAACTTTCTGATACACCGACAGATTTTTAAACATAATTAAACAGCTGTAATAGAGTGACTTTCTCTCTCTCTTTCACTCTTCAGTATACGTGCAACCCATCATCAGCAAGGCTCGCGCTGACCTGCTGAAGAGCCACTTCCTGCCCACTCTGGAGAAGCTAAAGAAGAAGACGGTGAAGGTGGTGGCTGAGGAGGAGCTGTTGAAGGCGGACAGTAAGGGAGACACCCAGGAGGCCGAGCTGCTCATCCTGGATGAGTTTGCTGTACTCTGCAGGGACCTGTACGCCTTTTACCCCATGCTTATCCGCTACGTGGACAACAACAGGTCAGCTTGCTGAGTTGCAGATGAGGGAATTCTTTTAAAAGGTGTATTTAGAGGAAGATGGGGAAGATAGTTATTGTTTGCAGAAAAAGTGCAAAGGATGTATGAATCTCCTCCTGTCGCTGCAGGTCCAGGTGGCTGAAAGAACCAGATGCTGACTCCAATGATCTCTTCAGAATGGTCGCTGAGATTTTTATCCTCTGGTGCAAGTCACATGTAAGTTCCCTCATCTCCAATTCATACATATTAAACTACAAAAAACAATTAGACTTCTGATCAAGCACAGTTACAGCGTTTGTCTTTGTCTTTCTTCAGAATTTCAAACGAGAGGAACAGAACTTTGTGGTTCAAAATGAAATTAACAACCTTTCCTTCTTGACTGGAGATAATAAAACCAAGATGTCTAAGGTAGGTTTAATGTCTTCACATTACGTCTCACCACTGTCGACTTTATTTCCTTATTATGAAGCTTTTACAGAGCTGCATCAGGCAGCAGATTATCACCTTTGTAGAGATACATGATACGTGTTAACATTTCCTCTCCCATGTTAACACATTGATTTTTGCGTACATGTGCTAATATGTTAACATGTAAAACGCCCATCTCAGAGGAACTACGTATACACACACACATGTGACAAACAAGACTATTTTATTGAAGCAGCGTGGATGGATTTTGACTTTTTTTTTTATTTTTTTTTTTATTTTTTTACTTTTTGCTCTGTGCGTGTGTGTGTGTGTGTGTGTGTGTGTGTGTGTGTGCGTGCGTGCGCGTGTGCGTGTGCGTACATGCATGTTTGTAACAAACCTTCCTCCAGCTTCACTTTCAGCCCCTGTCAGCATTACAGGGGTTACTACTTTTTTTCTTGTCTGCCTGGTTTAACTGTTTGAAAGGCAAACAAATGGTTTTCATTGCAGTGCACGTGTCCATGTGAGGACCGTGAGCCTCCATTAATTGCCCTCTCATTCCTTCTCTTCTATCTTCCTCTCTCTCTCTCTCTCTCTCTCTCTCTCTATCTCTCTATCTCAAACAGTCCTCTAAGGAAGAGGTAGAGTGATGCAGTGCATGAGCTGTTTACCTGCCAGCTTATTGGCTTATATGCTCCAGTTACTAAGCAGAAAAGCCAATAGCTTGTGCCGCTGTGCTGTACAGTATTCTATAGTGTACTTATATATTATATCACCTGATTATTTGTGGCATCTATTCATCACCATGTGTGGCATGGTAACTTTGGTCATTCCTCATTGCCTCAGGGGCGGAAAACATCTCATTTGGAGTAATGAAGCTCAGCCCTTTTGTAGCAAATCATGTGATCACATCCCAGCAGTGTGTTTGCAGTTGATGGATTGTGGTACCCTGGTGTGTTTGGCCAATAGTTACCTCAAGCTAATTATATTATGTTGTAGTTGATGTGTGATAAGGCCGTGTGTGTGTGCGTGTGTGTTGTAGTGTCTACATATATGTTAATATGGAAATTAGTGTTTTCACTGAGGCAGCTACTTCAGTTTGGCTCAAAAGTGCATTTTTTTTTCTTCCTCAGTGGTAACATCTCGCTGTTGTAGCAGAGGCAGCCTGCTAGTTCTGCTTTTCAGCTGAGGTGTGAGACTTCTTAATGCTTCAGTGGCACAGATTTAGTCTGGTCACAGATTTTGCCTGGGTTGAAAAATAAATGCCTCAGGAGCTTCTGGCTTTTGTTCAAATACAGTGTGAGTGCTCCCACTGTGAAATAAAATACTCTTAAGGTATCAGTTTAAACATTGAGAAGACACGCATTAGTGCAACATTAATCTCAGCAAAAACAGAAAAATCTGTATGTATTACCTTAAAACACCAGCTTATTAAACCTTTATAGCTTTTTTTTATTCACCATTGTGAGTTGTTTGAGGTTAATATCACAATTTCTTTTTTCAGTCTGGAGGACAAGACCAGGAGAGGAAACACAAGAAAAGGCGCGGTGAGTTCTACTCCATCCAGACCTCGCTGATTGTGGCCGCTCTGAAGAAGATGCTGCCAATCGGCCTCAACATGTGTACGCCAGGAGATCAGGAGCTCATATCTCTATCCAAGACTCGCTACCTCCTGGTGAGACAACTTTAATGTGACCTTGAACTGGCCACACTGACACATGTAACCAGCTGTATATCAAAATGAGAAAGCTCTACATTTGTGTTGGTTATTGCAAATTGTTTTATTTTGCGTCCTGTTGTTCAACAGAAAGACACAGATGATGAGGTCAAAGATCACATTCGGCAGAATCTGCATCTTAGAGAAAAGGTGAGCAAGTTTACACCAGTATTCCAGTAAGTGTTTACCAGCTTCCATAGTCTATAGGCTGGTATTTGACAATCCCTCTTTGTCACACACTCCAAGTCAGAGGACCCTGCAGTGAGGTGGCAGCTAAACCTGTACAAGGACATAGTGATGAGGAGCGAGTGGCCTCCAGACCCTGACAGGGTGGTGGACCGTATCCAGAGGATCTCTGCTGCTGTCTTCAACCTGGAGCAGGTCAGACTTAGACATTTATAGATTCCTAAGCACATTATGAGCTGCAAATGAACCTCAGCGTGCTATTTTAAAGAAACATTTATGCATCATTCAGAGTGTACTGAAAGACTCATCGGGAATGTGAAGGAACATGATCACCACACATACAGAATGACTCACCAAAATACAAAACACTAGTGTTGATGAAAATGCCCGTTTTCAGTTCCCAGGAGTGATTTTTCTTTTCTTTTCTTTTCTTTTTAATCACTAGTTTGCCTGTTAGAGAATGACAACCCAGTGCACTGATTTATACTTCTTCTTCTTCTTCTGCTCACAATAGGTGGAGCAGCCACTGAGATCCAAAAAATGTGTTTGGCAGAAGTTACTGTCCAAGCAGAGGAAGAGAGCGGTTGTAGCCTGCTTCCGCATGGCTCCACTCTATAATCTACCAAGGTATAACTGTATATCCTTACATCTAGTGTTTACACATCACCTCTTCTTTTTAAGGTCTCTAATGATGCTAAACAGCCTCATAATCATGAATCCAGGATGACACTTTATATTTGACGGTAGCAGAGGGCTCCCTGCGGTACTTCTAGCAGATGTGAAATTGTGTAGCAAGGCGCTGTGGCATCACCTCTATGTTCGCTGGCCAAATACCAACCACACGCTCTTCTTCTCGTGTCCGACTCACGACTCTCACTTCTCTCTTCCTTGGTTCTGACCCCTTGCATTAATGCACTGCCTCCCTCTCGCCGTTTGTAGGACGAATGTCTGGCCCGCAGCTGTTATCAAGGAGTAGAAAAATAAATAAAAGGGACACTAGCAATTTCATGCCCTGCTGCTCTGTAACTCAATCACTGGAAGCCAGGCAGAGAGCTACAGTAGGGTGGAAAACAATTATGAAGCCCAACCTGGGGGTGGTCATCTTCAGTATGTGCTCAGACGATGCTGCCCGCCTGCCTGACAGCATGACTCATTTATTCAGAGTTGTTGACAGTGAAATATGACCCAGCGTAGCTACTAATTATCAGACAGTATTTACAATGCAGCCACAATTGATTGTTTTTATTTGGAGCAGTAGATTTGTGTTTGAGGGACGGATGTGAAGCTTCCGGGTGATGTCGACTCCTCCTGAGTTTTCATGCATTCAGATGTCATCTTTTCTCTTTTGTCTCTCTATTCAGCCTTTTGTTCTCTCCTCAGTGTCACACTCTATTGTACCTCATCCCCTCAGGCACACAAATAATAATTACTTCCTGAATGCCTACCGACATATTTGGCTGGAGATTATGTATGAGAACGCAGACTATGACAGTCTGCTCTCCATGCTGACGGTAACGTAGTGCTGATCCAATGTTACTACTGTTTGACCTCGCATACCTCTCTTTAACTTCTGCTTGCTTTCCTCCAGGCACGGTTTTATGCTACAAAATTTAACTCCCATTCAGATATTTTTGCTGGTATTTCCACTGGTCCATATCTGTACAGTAATGCATCAAGCTGAATGTAGAACGATTGCTGTAAAGGAATAGTTTGACAGTCTGCCAGTTTGCTTTCTCGCCCAGAGTTAGATGAGAAGATCGATACATCCTTTGTGTCTTTACACAGAACATCAAGCTACAGCCAGGAGTCGATTAGCTTAGCTTAGCATAAGGAGTGGAAGCTGGGGGAAACAGCTAGCCTGGATTTGTCCTAAAAAATCAGTATTTCCAAGGCTCACAAATGAACATGTTATATTATTATACTGTACAAAAACCAAAGTGTAACTACAGTAAGTTTTGGTTTATGTGCAGTGACTTTCAGTCACGTCCTCACTGTGAGGTTGCCGGGCAAACAGTGTAGACTCCAGGCGCTGTTTCTCCTCTGCATACTAAGCTAAGCTAACTGTCTCCTGGCTCTAGCATACACACACGAGAGGGGTATTAATCTTCCCAAGAATGTGGATTAGCATATTTGCCAAAATGCAAAGCTACTCCTCTAACTGTTGCTGACGTGCAGATACATGGCTCCTTTATCAAGCCTTGGATTTCTCCTTCCTGCTGATGAGTTGGGGTTTTTAAAAATTTAATGAGTAGATTGACAGTGTGGCAGAGAGCAAATACATCACAGCTCTGTATGTATGATCAAAGTGATAGTTTCCTCTAAGGTGACCAGCTGGATGTGCCAGTGCCCTAAACTAACCAGTATTAACTTTCCTAAAGGGACTTCTCCCATCTGTTGCTATCTAACCCAGGCTAATCTCCTCTCACCCTTCCTTAGGCATCGCTCTATTAACCTCTTCCTCCTGGCCTATCAGAGAATATGGATAGAAACAGAGGAGTACTCTTTTGAGGAGAAGCTAGTGCAGGATCTTGCAGTAAGTACCCGTGTTATCCCCAGTGCCGTCCTCTTGGCTGGGGAACTGAGCGGATGCCCCCACCACTCCCCCTTTACTCGTGTCATTGTCAAAATTGCCAATCCCACCGTGCACCACTGAGTCATACTCAGTCATCCATACAGTGTTTTTCACGTGTTCGTCAGATGCCCATTTTTGGCAAGCATGACATCACCGCTGATGTCAGAGCCAGCTCAGAGAGCAGTAAGAGAGCATCTGGTCACGATGCTTTGACTTACGGATGAAATTTATGAAAGTTGTGCTGCCTTTCCTAAATTTTCAGTCATGAAATGTCACAATCATGTCTTGAATTTGTTGTAGTGAAAACAAAAGAAATACAGCACGTACCATAGCTGCTTCCTGTTTATTTTACACTTTGTAGCCCATGAGAATCTATGATTTACTGTACATAGATTGGTTCACAATGCTTACAGACTTTAAGAAATAAAGTTGAATTCAGTTATCTCATCTAAAACAAGAGGCTATCATGAAGGCTCGTTGGAATGCGACAAACCCTACTGTGCCAGTGGGTGTTTTTTTTTCTTTTTCTTTTTTTTTTTTCTTTTTTTTGCAGTAAAGAAATGACCATAAAATTTAAATTAATACAACTTTTGAAAATCTAATCTTCCTTTAGCCCTTTTAATAGTTATGTCTATGTCACATTATTTGAAATTAGAGCCACGGGGCGTCACAAAAGAAGTTAATGGTGTAACAGATGAAGAACTTTATGATCCAGCCATCCAAACACACATTTGAAGTAACACCCCCCCACCCCCCACC
>NW_019525126.1:1768384-1779721 GCF_002814215.2 Seriola lalandi dorsalis | reverse complement strand
ACCACCACCACCACCAAGAAAAATTCTTCCAATGTGTCTGATATCATGAGTTGTCTCTGCTCCGGGATAAAATGACAGGAAATCTATGATAGAGAATAAACCTAGAGAGTCACCCTCTGTATGCATGTGTGTGCACGTGCCTGCGACTGTGTCCGTGCTTGTGCATGCTGTCAGTGGATCCAAACACTGTCTTTTTTTTATTCTGACACCACCTGACTCTCTTAAGGTAAGCAGTGTACAGTCAGGTGACTACTGTTTGTACACAGTGTTACAGCACAGATTTCTCACTTCAGTGGCTTATATCATTGCTGTTGAGAGCACATGCCTAAGCTCCGCTGTTGTGCGGCTTTGTCCAGAAGACGCAGCCCAAAGTGGAGGAAGAGGAAGAGGAGGAGGTCAGAAAACAACCGGACCCGCTTCACCAGCTCATTCTGCATTTCAGCCACAACGCTCTGACTGAGTGCAGGTAAATACACACTCACTGTTACACACCTGGCCTCCTGGCACCAGCACGCTTTACTCCATCTGTGCTACATAATAGTTTTGGCTTGCCTCTGAGCTAATAAAGAGCTACATTAAGCTAAATTATTGCCATATATTTTATGCTAAGAGAGAAACACAGCATTTTTTTTTGCTGCTTACTATGCATACATTGCAGTGGCTATAAATACAATCACTTCCACTTGCTTCTTATTTAAAGATGAAATGTGACTGTGAGCTATGTAAGGTTTAACCTTTGGATATTCATCTTCCTTTTTTTTGTTAGTTCTTTGGAAGAGGATCCCCTGTACATCGCATATGCAGATATGATGGCAAAGGTATTACACTCTCTAAAGTGCTTTTTACCAAGATGCTCAGTGTTCAGCAGATTGTTGCAGGTTTGACGTTGTTTGCTCTTTCAGAGTTGTGCTGAAGGTGAAGAAGAGGAAGACGAGGAAGGGAAAGAGAAAACATTTGAGGTGCTATTGATTTCTCAGGAATATTGTCTTGCTTTTTTTGGTTTTTGAATCACATTCATCAGCGGTGCCAACTTTATTATCATTTCCTGCAGGAAAAGGAAATGGAGAAGCAAAAGATGCTGTATCAGCAAGCCAGGCTTCATGACCGAGGGGCTGCAGAGATGGTGCTCCAGATGATCAGCGCCAGCAAAGGCAGGAGAACACACACCCGTATGTCTGCCTTCCCACGGCCGCCTTCTTTGGTCTAACTGTGGTGTCTGATTTGTGATTGTCAGGTCGACTCGCTGCTATGGTGACGTTCACCCTCAAACTGGGTATCTCCATTCTGAACGGGGGAAACACACTTGTCCAGCAGGTACGCAGCCGTCTTCATGCAGAAAATGTACAGTGAGCAGCATCAACCCTTTATTCATTGTTCTTCTGTTTTAATGCAGAAAATGCTGGACTATCTGAAGGAGAAAAGAGATGTTGGCTTTTTCAAAAGTTTATCTGGACTGATGATGTCCTGCAGGTAATGGAACCATTAACCCATCAACCCACACTAGAGAGCAGAGGTCAAAATATCGCTGACATGTTCTGACCATTATATTTTCTCCTGTGAGTTCTGCAGTTTGGTGGAAGTGCTGGGGCGCCTCTTAAAAACACAAACTGCTGAAAAGCAGAATATAGAAATAAACATATCATCGTTCAGTCTTTGTCTTTCATCTCCGTCAGTGTCCTGGACTTGAACGCGTTTGAAAGGCAAAACAAAGCTGAAGGTCTGGGGATGGTTACTGAAGAGGGATCAAGTAAGTGAGGATAATTAACACGGTAAACAGTCTGAGACTATCTGTCCCACTTGTTGATTTACCAACAATATGCGTGATTGATTTGTCCTCTACCAGGAGACTTTTAATCATGCTGATACAAAGAGCAATACACAGTGTATCTGTGGAGCCGAATGGAAAAAAAAAACCTACAAGTCAATATCTGCGCATTAGTATCATTTTACAGAACGCCTTGCCTTAGACAGAACCTCAATACTGAGTGTCTGACAATGAAACAGAGCTTATGATCTTTTCCCTGAGCCATAGCCACTCAGTGTTACAGCATGGGGTCCAAACCTCCGCTGCTTTCTGTACTTCACCATACTTGTGCGACGTCTCCGAGTAGACCGTGTAGAGCTCTTGCTGTGACATGGTGCGTCTCGTTCAGGTTCATGGCGTTAATGTTCTTCAGTCAGGCTTGTAATCGGCCTCAGGACAAATGGCGCAGCATTAGTTTGATGAAACATTTGCTCTTTGATTTGTTGACATACACAAGCCCATCTCTATGTCATGTCTTGTCTCTCTTGTGTGTCATCGTCACGCAGGTAAACCTGTGCTACTGTATGTTTAAGTCCTGTCTGGGCCTTGTCTGCCACTTAAAAGCTCACACTCACACTCACAACCGCATCCGCATTAAAGTCCACTTATAATCAGAGGTCTCTATTTAATAATCTGATGGGTTGCATACAGTACAAAAATATATTTTTCTCATGCTTATTCCAACTCATTCTCACCTCATAAGCTCAGGCATAAGTGATGGTAACTGTTAGTCTGGTACTCTGTCTAACCTGTAGTCTAAACACCTGCCCAGTGAGCAGACTTCCCTTTAAGACTTTGTTTAATTGTAACCGCATGTCAATGTCGCAAATCAGTGTGAGTATGTAAATATATATCTATAGCGCTATCACTCTCTCCTGTTCCTACTCCTTCTGATTGAATCTCAATGTCTTCTCCTTTGCTTATGTCTGCTTTTGTTTTGTTTGTTTGTTTGTTTGTTTCCTTCTGATCATGTTTTTAATCTCATCGGTCGCAGTCAACGTGAGTGAGCGGGGTAAATACATGGTTTAGATTCTACTCATTCTATGCAATGCTGACATCTTGATTGCTCTCCGTTCAGCTCCTTCCTCCCTCTCTTCATTCCCTCCTAACCCCGACCTCCCTCCCTCCTCTTCCTCCTTCCTCCTCCTCCTCCTCCTCCTCCCACTCCTCCTCCTCCCACTCCTCATCCTCCCACTCCTCCTCCTCCCTTGCCCTGAATGCAAAACAACCACCTTCTTTGTACCTTGGACTGAAGGAACGCATGCATGCTCTTATGACATCTGGATAGATTGTTCAGTCCATGGTCAGGTGCCTCAAACTGACTCAAACCTCTCCACTTCTTCTTTTATAAAAAGTCAGTGCTTGTCATTTGTGTGGGACCTTTTATGTTTCTTAATTTTAACGATACTAACCAACGTGTATTAAGAAATAAATATCCCAAAGCTTTGTTTGTAAGAAACAACAAAGCTTTGCTGGTGTTAAACGACAAAGCTCAGTTTCATTCCTGTTCTAATCCTTATTTTCATTTGTGAAATGATGCACTATACCTTGTTTGTGTGTTCTGAGCTCTCAGTATAGTGCATATAATTTGCTGCTGTTTGACAACTAGACAGCAGCGTTATGAGAAGTGAAAGCTATGCAAGCTCCGATGCCTGTACTGACATTAAAATGATGGGTCTCTGACCTTTGTCAACACTGAAAGAGACACTTAATCTCATTTCCTGTCCTCAGGTTCCAAGGTACTGCAGAATGATGAGTTCACTAAGGATCTCTTTAGGTTCCTGCAGCTTCTCTGTGAGGGCCACAACAATGGTAGGTGGACGCTTCTCAGTACAGCAGTTACCCTAAGCTGCATTGTGTCTCTGAACAACACAGGTGTGAATGTGCTCCTCTGCAACCAACTATTGTTTTAGATTTTCAGAACTTCTTGAGGACTCAAACAGGGAACACAACTACGGTCAACATCATCATTAGTACTGTAGACTACCTACTAAGACTCCAGGTATGATATTAAAGATTTATAGAAATATATATTCATATATTCATTGATCTTCTTTAATGTGTCAAACATATACATTTTTCTTCTATCAGGAATCCATCAGTGATTTTTACTGGTACTACTCTGGTAAGGACATCATTGATGAGGCCGGTCAAAGGAACTTCTCCAAAGCACTGGCAGTGGCCAAGCAGGTCTTCAACTCTTTAACTGAGTATATACAGGTACGATCTCGCAGTGCACTGCAACACGACAACACGAGAACTGATTCAAATCTTAACTACAGTACATGAATAATCTGAACTTCAATGTGCAAACTTTGCCGTTTGCTCCAGGGTCCATGCATTGGGAATCAACAGAGTCTGGCTCACAGCAGGCTGTGGGATGCTGTGGTGGGATTCCTGCATGTTTTTGCCAACATGCAGATGAAGTTATCCCAGGTATCTACTGTTTGCCTACATTTAAAGCAATGGAGTTGCTGTGTATTTCTTCAGTGGTGGATAGTAATTAAATATCTTTTCTTTTCTCAATTACTGTTTTTTTTTAGGTACTTTACTTTAGTATTTAATGTTTCTTACCAGTTTATACGTCTTCTTCACAATATTGATATAGGGAAATATTATTATAGTATTTACTACTACCTGCCTGAATAGTTGGTATTTACTTCACAGATTTTCCAAACAAAACATGTAATCATCCGATATAGTATGATGCAATATAACAGATTAAAGTTCCCAACAGTATAAAAGATTTGCATCACTTTACTTGGAGATGTCTGTCGCCAAGTGGTTACGACATATTCTATATATATGCTTTAATATTTTAATTCCATTTTATACATTTATGCTTCAGGTATAATAATGCTGTCATATAAAACATGTATAGTAAGAATGAACATTCTGAAAGAGGCCATTTTGCATGATGAGCTGTTATAGCTGATGAAGATGTACATATTCCTGACAGTACTTCTGCACTGTACTGTAGCCAGAATCTCCCTTAAAATATCTGTTGCCACTAGAGGTCTCTCCAGGCTAGAGAATAACCCCAGGCTAATGCAGCACAATTGCATATGTGATTCCACTCAGCCATATGATATATGAGTTCATCTACGATATTTCCTCCATGTCCAATAAGGGAGGAATGGGATGAAATCCAACCACCTAACCTTATCTTGGTCTGACAGTAGAAACCAGGATGAAGGAGAGCGCAGGTGGAGGGGTCTGAATTGAATGCATCAGATTTATGGTATGCTAAATACAGACTCTATAGAGACCCTAAATGAGTCAGACTGACCATGCCATCTGCTCCTAGACAGTAAAATAGCATTAACCCTGGTGCTGATGGATGGATTTCTCCTACAAGGGCCTTCTGGGCACCAGCAACTACATCGTGGGTCCCCACAATCTGAGGCAGCCTTGATCTCTCCGAATCCGGCTCGGGGACATTAGCCAGGGCGGCAGTGCCCTTAAAGGGAGGCCATCAGTAATCTGTGTGATATAGTGTTGTGTGATTCACGAGGTTTCCTCTTTTCTGTCATCTCCTAACAGGACTCGAGTCAGATTGAATTACTGAAGGAGCTGCTGGACCTACAGAAGGACATGATCGTTATGATGCTCTCTCTTCTCGAAGGTTGACTTTTTGATGACTCACTGGCGCCATATGACGCCTTCACCAGCAGGATTAATTACAAGGATGTTTTATGACTGTCATTAATCATTTGTTTGCTTGGAATATAATCAGATATTTACAGCAGCAGCTTTCCTAATGTGTATGCAGACTGTTGTTCGCCTTTACTGAACCTTTGTTGTTGACACTTCACAGGTAATGTTGTCAATGGCACCATTGGCAAACAAATGGTGGACACTTTGGTGGAATCTTCAAGCAACGTGGAGATGATCCTAAAATTCTTTGACATGTTCCTCAAGTTGAAGGATTTAACCACCTCAGACAGCTTCAGGGAGTATGACTCTGAGAGCAAAGGGATCATTTCAAAGAAGGATTTCCAGAAGTCCATGGAGAACCAGAAACAGTACTCCCAGTCTGAGATTGAGTTTCTTCTCTCTTGTGCTGAGGCCGACGAGAACGACATGTTCAACTACGAGCAGTTTGTGGAGAGATTCCACGAACCCGCCAAGGACATTGGCTTTAACGTAGCCGTGCTGCTAACCAATCTCTCCGAGCATATGCCCCACGATGCTCGCCTTTCTACCTTCCTCGACCTGGCTGAGAGCGTTCTCAGCTACTTTGAGCCCTTTTTGGGTCGTATTGAGATCATGGGTGGAGCCAAGCGCATCGAGAGAGTCTACTTCGAGATCAGCGAGTCGAGTCGTACTCAGTGGGAAAAGCCTCAGGTGAAGGAGTCGAAGCGGCAGTTCATCTTCGATGTTGTCAATGAAGGCGGAGAGAGCGAGAAGATGGAACTGTTTGTCAACTTCTGTGAGGACACCATCTTTGAGATGCAGCTGGCTTCCCAAATTTCAGAGCCAGACCCGGTGGAGCGCCCGGAGGAGGAGGAAGACGACAACCAGAGTGTGGTGGAGAACCAGGAGGAGGCAGAGGAGGAAAGCATGATGTTGGAGTCTTCCTCTGCCTTCACAATCGCCTGCATCTCGTTTAGAAAAAGCCTGTGCCACTTCCGCCAGATGCTGACTCTCAAGAGCATGAGGCGGCAGTACAGGAAGTTCAGGAAGATGAGTGTGAAGGAGATGGTGCGAGGTTTCTTCTCTTTCTTCTGGGTGATCATCACGGGACTCTTCCACTTCGTCTACAGCCTCATTTGGGGTTTTTTCCACATCTTGTGGACCACTATGTTTGGCGGCGGCCTCGTTGAAGGGGCTAAAAATATGAAAGTGACAGATATTTTGGGAAACATGCCAGATCCCACTCAGTTTGGCATCCATGGAGATGTGTTGGAGACGGAGAAGTTGGAGGCGAGCGAAGCGTCGGCGTTGGCAGAGATGGGTCAGATGGCTCAGGGGGAAGCAGCAGAGGCAGACCTGATGGCTGAGCTGCTGAACATACAGCCCAAGAAGGAGGGAAAGCACGCGGCGGAGCCTGGTTTGGGGGATGTGTCTGAGGTGGTGGTGGGGGACGCTCCGTCTATTGCCAGTGCCGTCAAACAGAAGAAGGCACAGGTCAGTAATGATGTTAAATCAAATGGAATGATGAAGGCTCCATTCCTAATCACACCTTAACTAATAGACACTACAACATCAGTATAGACCATTTGCACAAAGCCCATTTGTTATTATAACAGTACAACCTGTTAAAGTTATTGATGGTCAAACAATGCATTTGTTACAGCTGGCTGCGAAGAAGAGGGCTGCGAATGGAGACTACAAATCTGACTCAGAGAAAGGAGAGTGAGTGTTGTTCATTTGTTCATTGTTCATCCTCAGTGGAGTTGATATAATTCTTTATCATTAGACATTTTCTGATGGCACTGAGCATATCATCGTGTTTTGCTATCTGCAATACCAGTGTCAGAAACTTTAAGTATGAAGGATGTCCGTAAGTAAGAGTAGACTCTCTAAACTAACTATCTATACCTTTTAAGTACTTCTGCAGTTTAATTCTATTCATATGTCACACGTATGTAACTGTGTGTGTGTGTGTATCTACGACCTTGCAGTGGTAGTATAAGTGTGTCACTAAAAGACAATTTATTGCTGCAGTTCAGAAGACGGTGAGAAGAAGGACCACGACAAAGCCAAAGACGAAGCCCCTCCAGAGCACGCGGCGGAGGAGAAGAAAGCCCCAAAGAAGAGGCTCGGCCAGAAGAAAGAACCACCAGAGGCGTTCATGGCCAGCTTCTTCGCCGGCCTGGAAGTCTACCAGACTAAGATGCTGGTCAGATTTAAAAAAAAAAAATGTATTTGATGTATTAGCTTAAGCATGTTAAGAGAGAATAATAAGTTGCGTATATACTGTACAACTTATATATTTTCACAGAACTACCTGGCCAGAAACTTCTACAACCTCCGCTTTCTGGCACTTTTCGTTGCCTTTGCCATCAACTTCATTCTGCTCTTCTACAAAGTAAGCTTGTAGTAATACTCTGTATATAATGATTACAGATTGTTGTAGGTGCTTTGATGACCAGTTGATGACCTGTCTTTCAGGTAACCGGGGATTACTCGGACGATGAAGACCCCTGGAATGGCCGAGGTAGAGCTGGGGAGGAGGAAGATGAAGGGGCGCTTGAGTACTTCGTCCTGCAGGAGAGCACAGGCTACATGGCGCCTACGCTTCGCTGTCTGGCAATACTACACACTATCATATCTTTCCTGTGTGTAGTGGGATACTACTACCTGAAGGTGCAGTAACACCCACTGAGAAATAAAACATCAAGTTGTGCTTTAGTATCGGAGCAAAAAAAATAGGGACGTGTAAATTTACTCTATTTGACCTTTTTATCCAAGATTTTTTTTTTTTTTTTTATTTTTTTATTGTTGAAACATCTCAATAATGCTTTATAGCACTTGGTTTTATTTTTCACAAGTAGAGTTCTGTATTTGTGATCAAATGCATACATACATAGTCCTGCACTATATGCAGCATATTGTGATACAACTGTACATTATATCCTTCACTGGCCGAATTCTGTGTGTGTCGAAGGTGCCACTGGTGGTTTTTAAACGTGAGAAGGAGATAGCGAGGAAGTTAGAGTTTGCCGGCCTCTACATCACTGAGCAGCCGTCTGATGATGACATCAAAGGACAGTGGGACAGACTGGTCATCAATACCCCGTGAGTCACCTACAGTGCAGTTATTCAATTCTGAGTCATAATCTTGTACAAACAAAGGTTTAATGATCATTTGTTTTTTTTGTTTTTTTTTATCAGTTCTTTCCCAAACAACTACTGGGATAAATTTGTCAAACGCAAAGTAAGTGGCTTTTAATAAATTTTTGTGTAATCTGTTATGCACACAATGCATACACCAAATCTGGTGATATTTCACTAGATGTTAGTTACACTCTGTTTCTGTTTCTGCTGCTGTTTGTAGGTGATCAAAAAATATGGAGACCTGTATGGCGCGGAGAGGATAGCGGAGCTGCTGGGCCTGGATAAGAGTGCCCTGGATTTCAACCCTACAGAGGAAACTGTCGCCAAGGAGGCTTCATTGGTGTCATGGTGAGAGATTGGACTGATCAAGCGCAGACAGCCTGGAAGTGCCTGAAGCAAAAATAGAGGTCGGATAGAAAATATGAACCTCTCTTATCAACCTGTCTCTGTTGCCAGGTTGAGCTCAATCGATACAAAGTACCACGTCTGGAAAATGGGAGTGGTGTTTACAGACAATGTAAGTTTGAACACAAGCTCGGGTGATTAATCGCTCTGTTTTGTGGTTTTAAGGATGGCTGGGTGCATGATTTGATGGATTGATGTTTGCACGAGCTGATTGATGATGTTATGACTGGACAGATGGATTCTGATAGATTTCCCATTGTGTTTCTTTACCAGTCTTTCCTGTACCTAGTGTGGTACACCACCATGTCCATTCTGGGCCACTACAACAACTTCTTCTTCGCCGCCCATCTGCTGGACATCGCCATGGGCTTCAAGACCCTCCGCACCATCCTCTCCTCTGTCACACACAATGGCAAACAGGTGAGGAGGATGAGGAGGAGAGTGCAGGTCTTCTTCTTGGCAGCAGGGGTCACTGCAGAGTTAGTGGTTGAGGTTGGGCTGTAGCCACCGCCTCTTTATTCCCTGATGTGCAACCACAAGCCAGTTTTACCACAGTACCACATGTTCCAACCCCACTGATGGCATCTTTGGGTAATACTAGTGTCAAGCCTGTGCCAACCAAGCCTTGATATGCTTTTAGATTTTACGAGTAGTTATAGATAACATATTAGCAAACTGTCACCCATTTACACATTGGCCAGATACAGAAAGACATTCACATCCTACTGGATATGTGTGTGCACCAACTCCTGGGAAAAGTCTGTGTGTCTCTGCTTTCTCTACACTGTTGGCAGGTATCATACAACTGGCTTGTGTGACCGTCTGTGCAACATGTCAAATGGATAATGCATGTTAAAAAGCTGCGTGGTTGTCATCTAGTAAATACTGCATGTGCTGCGTCGATCCCCGCGTCTTTGCCAGTGGAGATGCATGTGAAGGAATCGACGATGCGTACAGTAAACAAAAGGGGACTTTAGATTCATTCGGTATTCTTTGACATTTGAGTTCAAATGGTTCAAATGCTTCATTTAAATCCCACTTCAGTTCTTTGCAGCGATTCTCATGTCAACTGACCAGAGGCACAATTCAAAATGTAATGTCACTTCAATCTCCGAGGGTGGAAATACATCCAAATGGCGAAGCCGCAAGGAATCGCCTCCCACACCTCCCACACTCTGCTGCCTGTGGGCAGATCAATGGAGCTGTCAATCAAAATGCAGCTTACTGCTGCTTCCACTGTTGTTGCTGTTTAGGTTCACAGGGAAATCAATGTGGGAGCTGTTGCAAATGTAAAAGAAAAGGATACAGTTTACCATTATTTATTATAAATAACTGAACTTTCCCATCATCCGCTCATTTGAACTTTTCCCTCCTCACAACCTGCTCTTATCTCGCCACCGGCAATCCCGACGTGTTCCTCATGAGAGTTTTGCCGCTTTTTATAGGGGCAGCTCTGCCTCTGCTGTGTCCAATGTGTCTCTTCATAAAGTTTAAATGAGACTCAACTGACTGATGTCTGTGTTTTTCTCCGTAGCTGGTGCTGACGGTCGGCCTGCTGGCAGTTGTGGTCTATCTCTACACTGTGGTGGCCTTCAACTTCTTCAGGAAGTTCTACAACAAGAGCGAGGATGAGGATGAGCCGGACATGAAGTGTGATGACATGATGACGGTAAATATTAGTCACATATTCAAGTGCTTGTGGCTTATATTCATCCTCAAACTGAGGGTTTTTCCTGACCCTCCCTCTGTGTTTGCACAGTGCTACTTATTCCACATGTACGTTGGGGTGAGAGCAGGAGGGGGCATCGGGGATGAGATCGAGGACCCGGCTGGTGACCCGTATGAGCTCTACCGCATCCTTTTTGACATTACCTTCTTCTTCTTTGTCATCGTCATCCTCCTGGCCATCATCCAGGGTGAGCCCAGGCACTTTTTTTAGTGCTGTTTCCACAAAACAAAGGTCTTTCTCGGATTACTTGATTTTTTTAAACTTTAAGCTATATGAGTATTTAAATCTAATCTCTTTGAAATACTCCATATCACAATAGTATATCTCTATTACACTCCGTGCCATATTCTTAGGAAGTGAGGTGTGTAAGACTGTGGCTGCATTGATTACACAGTTACTGTACATTATATATGATACGCTCACGGCAGTTCCTTTGTGGTTGCAGGTTTGATCATTGATGCCTTTGGAGAGCTGAGAGACCAGCAGGAACAAGTCAAAGAGGACATGGAGGTGAGAGGAGATCTCATGCTCACCTATACTTGCCAACATATGGAGTACTGAAGGGGTTTCCAGAGGAAGCAGGGGTGTAAAGAGGGGGTGGGGGTGTGTGTGTGAG
>NW_019525126.1:1660741-1768364 GCF_002814215.2 Seriola lalandi dorsalis | reverse complement strand
TGGGGGTGGGGGGTGGGGTCTTCTCCTCTGAAGGAAATATTGTCTTATGGTGACCTTTTATGCATACAACTAAAAAATACAGCACATACAATCAGGTTATTTTGCCCAAAGATATTAAACAAAACTGCTATCATATACCTATCATATCACATTATACAAGTTAATTTGTATATGCAAAGGTGACCAACCCACCATATATGTATATAACAAAAAGAAAGGAAAGGAATTGTTGCATATTTTGCAGGAATATCATATGCAGTCCTTCATATTTCACAGAAAACATACCCCTTAACTTTAACCCTGTTCGAAAGTAAATTCCTTTCCTTCCCGGGCATCTTGGGTTTAGACATGTGATTTACTTTTGTTTTGTGAGCTCTCAAGCGCTCTTCAGAGTCTTTTAGGCAACAGCCCTTCAGTCCAAATGAAGGTCAGAGTGCAGTGTTGGCCAGTTTTTTGAGATTTCAGTGACAGGGGAATATAAATATTTAGTTTAAAATATGAAGTGAAAGACGTCTAATTTTGGAGAAATAAATAAATGAAAGGAATGTAAAGTTATGATGCTCCTGGGAAAAAAACAGGAGAGGAGGCAAGTGTGCTGCTCTCACTTAGCCTTGATAACCCTGATGACATCATAATGGTGATTTTCTCAGACATTAGAAAGCTCAGGAGACATTACACAACGATTCACATGCTGAGTAATACTGATCATAACTAGTTTTACTGAGCTTTATGTTTAAAATACAGTGGAGCGGCCCTTTGAAAATGATGCAGGACCCTCTGTTGATTATTATATCTCATACGCTGAAGTGCAGGAAGAAAAACAAAAGATAGCATGTGCTATAATCATCTCTTAATTTTCTGTCCTCCAGACCAAATGTTTCATTTGCGGGATCGGTAATGATTACTTCGACACAACACCTCACGGCTTTGAGACCCACACCTTACAAGAGCACAATTTGGCCAACTACCTGTAAGTATCTCACTTTAAATCATTTTACATAACCTTTAACTACAAATATATTAATCACTAACGCATCTTTCCCAAACATGTCTTGCCTCCTCTCTGTAATTTAACCATCTGATCGATGGCTTCAGCACATTACCACAGCATTAGGGCCAAAGTTACTAATAGCTGCAATGATCCAGAACACTACATCCCTTCAGGTACTCTTTCCATCTGTCTCAGAGTTTCCCCTGCTGTCTCTGCTTATCCAGTGTTTCTCTAGAACGCCTGTGACAATAGAAAGTCTCAGTCCATTTGCGCTCACAGTCAGCTGGCCAGAGGATATGAGAGCGACCTCATTATGTTGCTTCATTACTATTTAATGCCATGAACTTTACTGGAAAATAGGTTTGTGATAGCGTGCTCTCATACAGTATTCATCAAGATTTGGCATGCTGGGATGCCCACAGAGATACAGCGGCCCGTTGCCATTTGCACTTGATTTCGGAAACAACAGGTGATTTTATGATGCAGATGGGATGGTGTTACTTTGTTTAGATTCAGAATTTATGAAGCCTCCTTGTAACACAGAATGTGACATTTCCTGTGCATATGGAGTTGTAGATATAAAATGTGCCTCAGTAAAGCTTTTCCCTCCATTCTGTGTTTTAACTGTGATAAGATGGAGAGTGTGATAAGGTGGTGAGAATGTGAAAGCTTGCTGTGACATTTTTGTTCTGTCTCATTGGTCTGCGTTTCTTCCAAAGGTTTTTCTTGATGTACCTTATCAACAAGGATGAGACAGAGCACACTGGCCAGGTACAGTACAATGACCTTTCTCTGAGGAATCTTCAACCAATCACAAACAATTATTATCCTGTCAGTTATACTGACTGATATTGTGGTTTAATTTAAATCTTCAATGTTTTCTTTTAGTTAATCTACAGGTCTGTATTTGTGGGTCTGCACAGTGTTAAATAGGATATGTGAAATAATGCAGTAACTTGCTCTTTAGTCCTTGACATTACTGTAATATACAAATATATTCCTGACTTTTAAAATGCTATTGTATTTATTGATGACAATTGCATAGCTATGGGAAGAATGACAAACAGCTGGTAAGACACATTTAGCACAGTTTTGATGTCACACTGATGACATCTGATGTTGACAGCTTTGCTTTGAAGCTGCGCTAGCTAACGTTTGCTGGATAGACTGACAGGACGAGCTGTCTCAAAGCCCCGAATCCTGAAGTCTCAATTCAAAGCTTAAAACAACAATATGAATTGTTTAAAAGTTCACCACTACTCACCAGTCAATTGCTGAGCTACCTGCTAGATACATGTTTGAAATCAATGTAAAAAAAAGAAAATAATCTTGCCACACTGTTCGTCTTATATCAGGAGCAAAAAAAAGGTACATAGTAATGTTTCTTCTTCTGCTAAACTATCTTTGACCAACCTTCTTTTTTTTTTTTTGTCTTGCCACTTCCCCAAATTAACATTAATTAACCACAGCTAATTAAACTTGACATAAACTTGTCTATCATGACAGTTGTCATTATATTATCATACACAGTATTTCCACCAGCTTAAACTTTCACATCCTGCAGCTTGTTAAGACAGTTTTAATTATGTAAATTATAATTAAACTTGGGACTCTTTCGATTTGAAAATTACACTTTCAAATTACAATTTGGATATAAATTTGTGCAGCCCCGGTCCCTTCGTTTTGTATGCATGAGTTTATGTCCTAAAGTTTAATAACTTTTTTTGAGTAACACTGATGTTTGTGTGTGTGTGTGTGTGTGTGTGTGTGTGTGTGTGTGTGTGTGTGTGTGTGTGTGTGTGTGTGTGTCCAGGAGTCATATGTGTGGAAGATGTACCAGGAGCGATGCTGGGATTTCTTCCCAGCTGGAGATTGCTTCCGCAAACAGTATGAAGATCAGCTTGGATAGAGCAGATGCATCCTCTTTACCTCTATCGATATGAAGTGGGCTGCTGGAATACGTAGTCCCACGTGCAGCTGCTGGACTACAACACCACAAAGTCATCCCACCAATGCTTTGGACTTGCCTGAGGAGAGACAAAGCAAAACTACTACTTTTTATCCAAAATAAGAGAAACATCTCCTACCCATGTCAGATGTACCTTTGTCACCGTTGGTACAGTCTGTACCCGTCTGTGAGGAAATGACCTGTAACTCGCCCAGACATTTTGATTTTTAGTTTTAGTTTTAGGACTCGTTTTTGACAGCGTGTTGCCTTTTACTCCACATAACCCCAAATCATTGCACAATTTTTTTTGTCTTTTTGAGAAACACTGGGTTGTGTGGGGTTATGGGACAATGTGTCGGTCACATTATGCACAAGAACCCAACTTCAATATTTTGAGAATGTTGAACTTGAGACTTAATGCCAAAAGAAAAGCAGAGAAGTTCAGTAGATAAATGTAGTGTGCAAAAATGTGATATGGAAAAGTTTTTTTTTCAGATGTTGTAACCTTGCATATTGAGATGAAGTTTTAGAATGAAATGGCAAAAGGTTTATTATGTAGGATTAAAAAAAATGCCTAAATTTTTTCATGAAGTGCCTTACTGTACTGTATCTACATTACAATGAAGCTATGCAAAACTTTTGTTTTATTGTATGTAAGTACAGCAATTTTCCTGGAGCAGTAACAAGTAGCTGTCCAGATATGTAGTTTGTGGCTGAGATTTTTCATTTGAAGATGGAAGAACAGCATTGGTTTGATTTATTTTTTTGCTGAATGCAGAATAACTGCAAACGTTCAAGGTACGAAGTGTATAAATGACACGTCAGAATTTACCGAACACCTTCAAACAAGAACAAAAATTAAATTGCTATTGTATGGCCATTTGTATGTAGTAGCTTTGCTGATCTGTGCATTTCTTTTGATGGAAAAAATAAAGAAATCAATGCAAGAAATGTTAATATTTATGCTGTTCTTTGGCATCTGTATTTCATATTCCAGATATACTATATACTATACACTACAATTGTTCCTCAACCTGTTCACTTTTTTGTAATGTAACATAACAAGGTAGTCGAAGTCTAAAGGCACTGAGAAATTGAGTAATTTCAGTCCGTAAGGCAGAAAGATGCAACGTTTATCTGTGGCTCATTGAAATCTTTTCAAAATAAGATACCTACTGTGTATAAATAGCCTTGGGCTTTAGTTTTAAGTTAATTTGACTTAACCAAAACCTCAACGCTATACCATAACTGTGACCTTCCTGCAGCTTTTAATTACAGTGTGGTAAGAAGCAGTGGCTGAGATTTGAACTTCTAGCTGGTCAAAGAGGTGGGACATGGCCACAGCAGGCTGCATGATGGGAGTTTTAGTCCTATTACCCATGGTGCCACCTGTCAGCTCGCATCATGTCACCACACCTCAGGCACCACACAGTGCTACAGCCTGCTGCTGAGAGCAGCTCTGCCTCCTCAACTCCTCAACTTACGCCTGTAACAGCTCTGGCATGTTGACTTGTTTTTATGGTCCTGAGTGAAATTACTTTTTTAAAATGAAAGAGTGACTCATTGTCATTATTCCTCCACACAGTGACTGCATTTTTAAGAAGCCAAATTTATCATTAATTGTTTTAAAAAGCTCTGACTGTCATTGTTAAGTAAATATTTCGTAAATATTGTTTTGCATGTACTGGGTAAAGCGAAGGCAATATCAGAGGAAACTTAATTTAAAGTTTCAGGTATAATATTCTTTTCTCTAACAAATGGGCTCCTGTATTATTTGGCATATTATGTGGCCATTATGGCAACAGCAGGAAACAATAATGTGTGAAATCATTGATATGATCATTCTCAGTAATTTGACATAATGAAACTCGCGGTACCCGCTCTCAATATGAAATAGCAACAATTAAGCCATCAAATAACTGCAGACATACAGTATTATGCCTATTAAATTCTAATTTCCTATTGTTAGGTTTGGTGACAGCAAAATGAAGTTACGCTTTTAATTTTCATCTCAAATGGCTTGTTGAGGGAATTCATGCTAATGCATAATCATGATTTGGGAAATATTAGAAATATATATTTTTTGCTTTGAAGTTTTATCCATTTTGCTCACAAATTTTGAAAAATATGTCTGCTTTTTCTTCCAGAGAATTAGTTGAGAAAACTGATACAACTTTCATCGGTGTCCACTAAATAATCTGCTAGAGCCAGGAGGTGGTTAGGTGTTGGAAGGTGTTTCATTTTTACCTTTGGACAGAACCAGGCTAGCAGTTTCACCCTGTTGCTAACGTAGCATCAGTGCGTCACGGCTCTACATACCTTTGTATATAACAGACGAATATAAAGGTGGTATCAATTTTCTCATCTAACTTGGCAAATTTTCAAATTGTCAAACTATATGTTTTTATTTATTTATTTTATTTTCATATCAACAACTTTTATTTAACAGTGAAAAAAATGTTTTCCAATCGATCAAAACCCGAACAGAGTATAAACTCCCCAGAGAACTAGCATGTGTTAAGGTACCTTTAAACAGTTACTCCAATATGTTACCTGTTCAGAGAGAAAACGGGACAAGGTAAGGAGAAGGGTCATTTAGCGGGCAGCTTGTTGCTATCGGCTCTTCACACATCCGGTGTTCTCGAGTGACTAGAGCTCCAACATAGAGCCCTGACAAAACAGAGCACATGGCCAGTGAATGACACAAACCCAGGGGACATTTTACACTTCATTCCACCACTGTCCTCTTCAGATGGAACACCTGACAGCTACGACTAAAACTTCAACCAACTAATTTTTGTTTTGGTAAACATATGGTTTAAAATGACTATTAGACTGAAATTGGAGGAGGGCTAATTTGGTGATATTAGTCCCCTATCTGTGTTATATTCAGTATCCAATATTTTTTGTGTAATGTCACAACAAATGCCAAATGATTTGCGTTGCTGTAATGTCTGACCTCTGTTTCCCCTCACTCTATGACTCCCGTACATGACTGATTGCTGATGCAATGCTGCTGAAACTTGGATCCGGTCTGTCATCCCGGGCCCTGCATGGTGCACTGTGCTGTGGAGTGACAGATAAATCTGGAGAAGAAAGAGAGCAGCTTGAGTCACAGTCCGTGCTATCACCTGCAAGCTGGCGACCTGCAGAGAATCTCCAACTGGTGACAAGACACTGCATATGGTGCCATTGATGCATCTTGTCAGTGTTTGAACCATTTGTGCAACATCACACGACAAACAACGCCTTAATAGCTGAGCCAGGTGTGTCGAGAGGAAGGGAAGAGGGGCTAATAAAGCAAGCTTAATCGCTTCTGATGGCACCATTAATGGACAACTAAATTTCACTTTGTCTTGTAGCTTTGTAGGAAAGCATGCCACCTGCCTTCAACGGGCAGTTTAATTGTCATTGAAATTGATGACCTGCTCCTGTGTCATTTCAGAAATATAGTGTGTCGTCTGCATGAATTGATTGCATAATGGTTTCAATTAGTTCTCTAGAAAGCATGAAAGAAAATACAATGGTATTGTGAATAGTATTGTGACAAAACAGCACAAAACCATATGACACATCAGTAAATAGTTTTCTCAGTTGTCATGGAGATGGTTCTGTTGATATGTGAGTAGCATTATAATTTTACACCGAGATCTTCTCTGTGTTGCGTTGAGGCTTATTAGTATACAGCTGAGCTTTGTGTTGCATGTTCTGCATTGTTCAACTCAGTATTTACTGCTGTGGAACTCCTGGCTGCAGAGTACTAAGCAACACCGCTTTATCTACAATGTTAATGTTGCTAGCAGTAGATCATGACTTTTAAGAGACTCAAACAGTGTTTTTGTAATAAACCAGACAGCTTCCTTTGCATGCTGTTATTTTGCCAAGGTAGTTTTTTTCTTCATCTGGTGTAGATTTTTTTCAGAGGCTGCAAATTACAAACAGTTACTGCTCATTTAGGACATTGTCTTTTAAGAACCCTTGTGTTTGGAAGGTACAGATACCTCAAAGTACACAAGTGTTTACTGATTCAGCATTATGCGAGAAGTAGAGTGCACACAGGGGGGCTGAATCAGAGCGATGGAAACAGCAACACAAAGCTGAAATTTACTCTAAGGCACGATAAGCACTTGTGCATTAAATAGGAAAGCACTTTTACCTGAAAATGTAAAAAATTAGTGTGTGGCTGTTTGTGTGTGTGTGTGTGTGTGTGTGTGTGTGTGTGTGTGTGTGTGTGTGTGTGTGTGTGTGTGTGTGTGTGCACGTGCGTATGTATGCGTGTGTGAATGCAGGAGCTAAAGCAAAACCCTCTGTCCTCAGTTCACACACTGCAGTACTGGCATCCACATCTTTGACAGATGTGTTCCTCCCTGAAGCACACTCTACATCAATAACGTTTATGTGCGATTTTAAGTGTGTGTGTGTGTGTGTTTGTGTGTGTGTGTGCCTGTGTGTGTGAGACAGAGAGACAGAGTAAGACAGATGGAGATTGAGAACAAAGGAAAAAAGTGAGCTAGCAGTGAGTGGATTTAAAAAGAGAGTTAAAGGATGAAACCCTTAAAGTTGAATTTCGTGACCTCTTTTTTAATTCTCGCAGACTGTCGTGACGTCTGCAAGTGAACTTAAGTTGTAAGATATAAATGAAGTGAAATGGAGCCTCAAGGGTAGCTTTAATAAGAAGTCAGTGTGAATGGGGTAAATCCTTTTACCGCATCTGTTGGTGTCACTGACCCTTTTTGGCGAGTTTGGCACCAGTGTGGCCTTTATTATGTGAGGACTGTTATGTGAGGACCACGTTTCTTTTCACAGCCCATTTGAATGACACCATTTTCTTATCTTCAGCATCTAAGGCGTTCCTCTAGCTGTGAGACTATTGGACTGATAGATTTGGGTTGTTTAAACTGTCTGTTTTTCTAGGACACGCATGCTGGACTGAGGCACTTTGCAGTGTTTTGGTATATACTTCATGGGAGGGAATCCCTTCACTCTGTTGTCTTAGAGACAAAAGAGCTTCTTCTGTCAACTCCTATTTAATTCATCTTCCTAAGACAGATTCAGACATACACCCTACAAGAACTAACATGTGTCTTATGAGTGTGCACATCACTTTGAAAGTGTCTACTGCCAAAACAATGTTCTACAGGAAAATGAAACCTCAAACCTTGTTGTTGTACTGAAATCCATTTATATTTCCAGTACCTCACAAGCACCTGAACATCATATCTGCTTTAACGGACTGGGATGTCCTTGGATGTGTTGCAGAGAACCAGGTCTTAGGTTCTTGTCCAGGGGATCTGTTACATGTCCAAGGTCAGACTGTTGAGTAACTGAATGCTGCTGGGCCAGCAGTGCAGACAGACATGTGAGGTGAATGCTGCTGAGCGAGGGTTGAAGTGAGCTGAACAGGCTGGTTCGTACTCCACGGGTGTTCTATTGCGCTGATACGGCAGGGGACAGGTCAAGTACAGATCCAGCTCTGACACTAGGCCAAACATACCTGGAGAGGACGAATGAGAAGTGAGAGAGGTGTGCAAAAGTGACTTTTCAGGCTTGTACAGAATATGATGTCTACAGCTGAACTTTTGATTAAATGAGAAGGTTGTCAATTTGGGAAATTCACTTTTTTTTTTTTTTTTTTTTTTTTACACCTTTTTTTGTTGAGAGTGCAATGAAAACACTGATACCTATTTCATTTCTGTCCATTAACACTAAATCTGAAGCTATAGCTAGTGGCTAATTGGTTTAGCATGATGATCCAAATCCAGCACCTCTAACTATGTGTTCAGACAGAATATGAATTTTAGAGGCAACGTTACTGCATACGGAGTTAATGGAAAGAGGCAATTATTATTATAATATATATATACATATGTATATGATATTATATATTATAATAAATTCATTGGGGGCGATGCAGTTGGACACTACTATGCAAGTTTAAAATGAGCGAAAAAAATTCAGGGCACATTGGTTGGTGTCCATTGCCAGCTAATTTCAGGTTATCTACCAGAGCCAGGCTAGCTGTCACCCTATTTCCACTATTTGTGCTGAGCTAAGCTAAACAGCTGCTGGCCATAGCTTCATATTTAACAGACAAATATGAGTTGGGAGAGTGGTGTGGAGAGTGCATTTCTCAAAATGTTAAACTATTCCTTTAACATATCTCATATTGAAAATATACATTTATACTCTAGAATCTTGGTCCTGATCCTGCCACAGTTTTCTGCAGACCACAAATCCTCTGATATAGGCGGGCTTAAGCCTGCAGATGAATTGGAGAGCAGAGGAGAGGAGGCTGAGAGCATAACATGGTGGATCAGACACAACATGAGAAAGAATGAACATGTGTGTGAGGCTGAGAAAGTGACAGATGGCTTAAAGCATGTCATGGATATCACCACCTCACATTTAATCTCACCTCACGCAAACTCCATCTGCTCTTTGCCACCAAAGACAATTTCTGCTGCACAGGGAACCATGAAAAAAAAAGAAAAAAAAAAAAGTTTTGTTCCAGTTAGTTCACAAAGCCTAAAGAAACATGTTGGAGTTCTATTCTTCCTGGCACAGAAACAAATGGATGGCTCCAATCAAGGTAATCGTGCAGGAGGTTGAAGTCGATGAGTGTAAACATGTGCTGTAATTAGCCATTTGTTTCCGATCACCAGGTCGTCATCAAAGTGCCGCAAGCTTCCTGAATATAGTTTTTCAAAGCAGGATGCAACCCTCTTTATGAAGATGAATATAATTATGTTTCATCACACCATGTGATTCACACTCAGAGAATAGCAATGAAATACTGGGAGGAAAATTTGCAAAACATAAGCAAAAACAGATGATTGATGATGATGATGATCAAGACAGTGATTGTATAATTTAATATTAAATTGCTCCTCCAATCTATGAATAATACATGTTTTTACCAATGCAGTGTATTCAATGGGCTTGACACTGATGCTCACTAATTTGAGTCAAGGAAGGACACAGGACAGAGATAAGTCTCTCAGAAGCCTTTCAACATCTCCTTCTATACTTTTGAATTTCCACTTCATGGCCCATTAACTCTTCCTTGGATGTTTGCCAGAATCAGCTTGTGTCATTTGGAGCGTTGAAACCTGGGAATATTGAAGAGGGGAAATGGAAGTCCCAGCGGATCTTCTGTCATAGGATGTAGCCCTGTGCATAGCAGTGGATAAAAATGTCTGCTCTTTGACTGCTTTCTTATAATGGTGGCACAGGTCACAGAGAGAGCAGACAAAGTTAGGTAGTTATGGACTAAGCACATAACTAATTCACACACACAAGAAAAGGGGTCACTCCAGGGGTTATATGAGGCTGTACTCAGTGCTAATGTGGAGGGGACTGCTCTTATAGAGCAGGTGAATACATTATCACGTATAGTTCTAGTGAACTCAGCCCCCGGCCTGACTCCTTCCCCAACCAATTCCCTAATCAGGGCCAGGTCATATGAGGCCCCTGTGGTCTGATGGCTTAACATGCACAAGTCAGCCTTTTTACACTGCATACTTAATGACTGCCTTCTGTTCTGGCGTTGATCTGATGTGTTGGTTGGGAATATTGTGTGTTGTTCTGTCCATTATTGTCCTGCCCACCTTCTTGAGTCATCCTGTGTGTTAGGTTCATCTGCTGCTGCTTGCTCCTTATTGTTCTGTTTGGCCTAAAGTTTTGTTTTGGTTGAGTTGTCATTCTTTTGCCTGTGTTTTTTATTTGTTTGTGAATCTGTCTTCTTTCAGTGAAGCAATGTGCATTGTTGTTGGGGGGCCAGTAACCCATGGTTAGGTCCCCTACACTTTATGCATGTGTACAAAAGCACTGGGACATGAATGTAGATTGCACCATTTTGTGTTGTATTGCCCCTGAAGTGAGTAAGTGGTAGCACCCTTGGGCACTTCATTGCAGTTTGCCTCTCCACAAGAGGCGGAAGCTCAGTTTCTACAGTTTTGAAAATGTTTTCTCAAATTTTTAGGTCTCATTGGGATGCATCACCCCTGTCATGGGAGTTTAATGCACATTCATCACTATTGTCAAGTCATATCAAGGGTGTGGGTTTGGTCTCAAAATTAATAAGGACCCAACAACCCCACCACTGCTCCAAAACAAAGACAATGGCTTTTTAATGCTGTCAAACAAATGGTTTATTACATATAAGATCTGAATTTACATTCAGGAATGCCCATAACACAAATGTAATATATGTACATGTGTTATATGTAAAATATGTGTACACATGAAGTATAATCCTATGTGTGTGTATATCTATATCTATATCTACGTATATCTACTGTATATCTATCTATCTATCTATCTATCTATCTATCTATCTATCTATCTATCTATCTATCTATCTATATATATATATATATATATATTTACACATATATATGTTAATATTAAATATGTAAATATAAAAGATAGACATGTATGTTTAAATTTCATAAGAAATTATTAAGAAAATCATATAGAAATATATAGAATTTTAATAAGTATGTTGTTTTGTTACAGTTGCACTTTACTATGAGTATTTCATATGTGTCATAAACTTATATCTTCATATATCATGAGGATGGATATTTATGTCATAATAATAAAGCCTCTTATTGGTGACACATATGGTAACATCACTCTTGATATAGGGACATATATGTCATATATATGTCATAAGTTATAGTATAGTAAGGCACAAAAACGTAATAGTTTAGTAAGGCATAAAAAGTCATAAAAACATCATAGTATAGTAAGGCAAAAAAACGTAGTAGTGTAATAAGGCATAAAAAGTCATAAGAAATCATATTATAGTATAGTATAGTAAGGTTAAAAAATTTGTCATGGAAACTACAGACAAGAAGGCCCAAGACGCAGGTTTTGAACCGACAACCTTCTGATCACGACGCAGCAGATATAGCCACTGCACAACCCTGTCATTCTGTAAATCAATCATTATATGGCAGGTCATAAAAACATCATAATATAGTGAGGCACAAAAACGTCATAGTATAGCAAGGCAAAAAAATTCATAAAAACGTCATAGCATAATAAGGTAGGAAAAGGTCATAGTATAGTGAGGAGTAAAAAGTCTAAAATGTTTTAGTAAAGTAATCATCATATAGTAAGGTATAAAAAGTTGGCGAAGCATAAAAGCTGTTCATGTGGCAAAAAAGCTGGTGAAGGAAAAAAGCTGTTGATGAAGGCATAAAAATGTCATAGTATTGTAAGGCATAAAATCATCATAGTATGGTGAGGAATAAAAAGTTTAAAATGTTTTAGTAAAGTAAAGCATTAAAACTTAAAATTATAGTAAGGCATAAAAACGTCATCGTATAGTAAGGTATAAAAAGTCTGAGAAGCGTCTAATACATAAAAACGCATAAAAACATCATAGTATAGTAATGCATAAAAAGTCATAAAAACGTCAAAGTACAGTAAGGCATAAAAATGTCATAGTAGTAAGGCATAAAAACGTAATATTGTAATAAGGCATAAAAGTCATAAAAATGGTATACTATAGTAAAGAAAAAAATTCATAAAATGGTCAATAAATATAAGGTATAAAAATTCAAAAATGTGAACGTATTGTAAGGCATAAAAATGTCATAGTTTAGTAAAGCATAAAAACGTGCTGGTATAGTAAGGCATAAAAACGTCATAGTATAGAAAGGCATAAAAAGTCATAAAAACGTCATAGTATAGTAAGGCATAAAAAGTCATAAAAACGTCATAGTATAGTAAGGCATAAAAGTTCATAAAAACGTCATAGTATAGTAAGGCATAAAAAGTCATAAAAACATCATGGTATAGTAAAGCATAAAAACTTCATAAGATAGTAAGTCTTAAAAACATCATAGTATAGAAAGGCATAAAAAGTCATAAAAATGTCATACTATAGTAAGGCACAAGAAATCATAAGAACTTCATAGTAAAGAAAGGCATAAAAAGGTCATAAAAACGTAATATTGTAGTAAGGCATAAAAATGATAGAAATGTTATAATATAGTAAAGAAAAAAATTCATAAAACTGTCATAGTATAGTAGGGTATAAAAATTCAAAAATGTGAACGTACTGTAAGGCATAAAAACGTCATAGTATAGTAAGGCATAAAAAGTCATAAAAACGTCATAGTATAGTAAGGCATAAAAAGTCATAAAAATGTCATAGTATAGAAAGGCATAAAAAGTCATAAAAATTTCATAGTATAGTAAGGCATAAAAAGTCATAAAAACGTCATAGTATAGTAAGGCATAAAAAGTCATAAAAATGTCATAGTATAGAAAGGCATAAAAAGTGATAAAAACGTCATAGTATAGTAAAGAATAAAAACTTCATAGGATAGTAAGTCTTAAAAACGTCATAGTATAGTAAGGCATAAAAAGTCATAAAAATGTCATAGTATAGAAAGGCATAAAAAGTCATAAAAACGTCATAGTATAGTAAAGAATAAAAACTTCATAGGATAGTAAGTCTTAAAAACGTCATAGTATAGAAAGGCATAAAAAGTCATAAAAATGTCATACTATAGTAAAGCATAAAAACGTGCTGGTATAGTAAGGCATAAAAACGTCATAGTATAGTAAGGCATAAAAAGTCATAAAAATGTCATAGTATAGAAAGGCATAAAAAGTCATAAAAACGTCATGGTATAGTAAAGCATAAAAACTTCATCGTATAGTAAGTCTTAAAAACATAATAGTATAGAAAGGCATAAAAAGGTCATAAAAACGTAATATTGTAGTAAGGCATAAAAATGATAGAAATGTTATAATATAGTAAAGAAAAAAATTCATAAAACTGTCATAGTATAGTAAGGCATAAAAAAATCATAAAAATTATATAATATAGTAAAGAAAAAAATTCATAAAACCGTCATAGTATAGAAAGGTATAAAAATTCAAAAATGTGAACGTATTGTAAGGCATAAAAATGTCATAGTTTAGTAAAGTATAAAAACGTGCTGGCATAGCAAGGCATTAATATGTCATAGTATAGTATGGCATAAATAGTCATAAAAACGTCATAGTATAGTAAGGCATAAAAATGTCATAGTTTAGTAAAGCATAAAAACGTGTTGGTATAGTAAGGAATTAAAATGTTATAGCATAGTATGGCATAAATAGTCATAAAAATGACATAGTATAGTAAGGCATAAAAATTCAAAAATTTCATAGTATAGTAAGGCAATACAAAGAAATAAAAAAACCTCATAGAATACTAAGGCATAAAGATAAATAAAAAAATGTTGCAGGATGGTAAGGCATAAAAAGTCATGAAAACGTCATTGTATAGTAAGGAATAAAAACATTATAGTATAGTAAGTCTTAAAAACGTCATAGTATAGAAAGGCATAAAAAGTCATGAAAACGTCATAGTATATAAAGGCATAAAAAGTCATAAAAATGTCATAGTATAGTAAGGCATAATAAGTCATGAAAACGTCATAGTATAGTTAGGCATAAAAATCATAAAAACGTCATGATATAGTAAAGAAAAAAATTCATAAAAATGTCATAGTATAGAAAGGCATAAAAAGCCATGAAAACGTCATAGTATAGTAAGGCATAAAAAATCATAAAAACTTCATAGTATAGTAAGGCATTAAAAGTCATAAAAATGTTATAATATAGTAAAGAAAAAAAATCATAAAACCGTCATAGTATAGTAAGGTATAAAAATTCAAAAATGTGAACGTATTGTAAGGCATAAAAATGTCATAGTTTAGTAAAGCATAAAAACGTGCTGGTATAGTAAGGCATAAAAACGTCATAGTATAGTAAGGCATAAAAAGTCATAAAAACATCATAGTATAGTAAAGCATAAAAACTACATAGGATAGTAAGTCTTAAAAACATCATAGTATAGAAAGGCATAAAAAGACATAAAAAGCGTTATAGTATAGTAAAGCATAAAAAGTCATAAAAATGTCATAGTATAGTAAGGCATAAAAAGTCATAAAAATGTCATAAAAAGTCATAGAAACTCCATAGTAGAGTTAGGCATAGAAAATCATAAAAATGTTATAATATAGTAAAGAAAAGAATTCATAAAAACGTCATAGTATAGGAAGGCATAAAAAGTCATGAAAACGTCATAGTATAGTAAGGCATAAAAAATCATAAAAACTTCACAGTATAGTAAGGCATAAAAAGTCATAAAAATGTCATAGTATAGTAAGGCATAAAAAGTCATAAAAACGTCATAGTATAGTAAGGCATAAAAAATCATAAAAACTTCATAGTATAGTAAGTAAGGCATAAAAAGTCATAAAAATGTCAAAAAAATCATAAAAACTTCATAGTACATTTAGGCATAAAAAATTATAAAAATAGGGCCCTCGTGTGGCATAGTGGTCTAAGCAGGCGCCCTATGTGTAGAGGCTACAGTCCTCGCTGCAGTTGGCCCCGGTTTGAGTCCCGCATCGGACGGCCTTTACTGCATGTCATTCCCCCTCTCTCTGCCTCCTCCTTTCCTGTCTCTCTCCACTATCCTGTCCAATAAAGGCCCAAAAACATATACTTTAAAGAAAATCATAAAAATGTTTTAATATAGTAAATCAAAAAAATTCATAAAACCGTCATAGTATAGTAAGGTATAAAAATTCAAAAATGTGAACGTATTGTAAGGCATAAAAATGTCATAGTTTAGTAAAGCATAAAAACGTGCTGGTATAGTAAGGCATTAAAAGTCATAAAAACGTCATAGTATAGTAAGGCATAAAAAATCATAAAAAATTCATAGTATAGTAAGGCATTAAAAGTCATAAAAATGTCATAGTATAGTAAGGCATAAAAAGTCATAAAAACGTCATAGTATAGTAAAGAATAAAAACTTCATAGGATAGTAAGTCTTAAAAACGTCATAGTCTAGAAAGGCATAAAAAGTCATAAAAAACATAGTATAGTAAGGCATAAAAAATCATAAAAACGTCATAGTATAGTAAGTCTTAAAAACATCATAGTATAGTAAAGAATAAAAACTTCATAGGATAGTAAGTCTTAAAAACCTCATAGCATAGAAAGGCATAAAAAGTCATAAAAAACGTCTTGGTATAGTAAGGCATAAAAAGTCATAAAAACGTCATAGTATAGTAAGGCATAAAAAGTCATAAAAATGTCATAGTATAGTAAGGCATAAAAATTCATAAAAACTTCATTGTTTAGTAAGTAAGGCATAAAAAGTCATAAAAATGTCATAAAAAATCATAAAAACTTTATACTAGAATTAGGCATAAAAAATCATAAAAATATGGGCGTCGTGTGGCGTAGTGGTCTAAGCAGGCGCCTCATGTGTAGAGGCCACAGTCGGCCCCGGTTCGAGTCCCGCATCGGACGGCCTTTACTGCTTGTCATTCCCCCTTTCTCTGCCTCCTCATTTCCTGTCTCTCTCCACTATCCTGTCCAATAAAGGCACAAAAGCCCAAGAACATATACTTAAAAAAAAATCATAATGTTTTAATATAGTAAATCAAAAAAATTCATAAAACCGTCATAGTATAGTAAGGTATAAAATTCAAAAATGTGAACGTATTGTAAGGCATAAAAATGTCATAGTTTAGTAAAGCATAAAAACGTGCTGGTATAGTAAGGCATTAAAATGTCATAGTATAGTATGGCATAAATAGTCATAAAAATGTCATAGTATAGTTAGGCATAAAAATGAAAAAATTTCATAGTATAGTAAGGCAATACAAAGAAATAAAAAAAACTCATAGAATACTAAGGCATAAAGATAAATAAAAAAATGCCGCAGGATGGTAAGGCATAAAAAGTCATAAAAACGTCATTGTATAGTAAGGAATAAAAACATCATAGTATAGTAAGTCTTAAAAACGTCATAGTATAGAAAGGCATAAAAAGTCATAAAAACGTCATTGTATAGTAAGGGATAAAAAATCATAAAAACTTCATAGTATAGTAAGGCATTAAGTCATAAAAATGTCATAGTATAGTAAGGCATAAAAAGTAAAAAAAAAGTCATAGTATAGTAAAGAATAAAAACTTCATAGGATAGTAAGTCTTAAAAACGTCATAGTATAGAAAGGCATAAAAAGTCATAAAAAACATAGTATAGTAAGGCATAAAAAATCATAAAAACGTCATAGTATAGTAAGGCATAAAAAGTCATAAAAATGTCATAGTATAGTATGGCATAAATAGTCATAAAAATGTCATAGTATAGTAAAGAATAAAAACATCATAGTATAGTAAAGAATAAAAACTTCATAGGATAGTAAGTCTTAAAAACGTCATAGCATAGAAAGGCATAAAAAGTCATAAAAAACGTGCTGGTATAGTAAGGCATTAAAATGTCATAGTATAGTATGGCATAAAAAATCCTAAAAACTTCAAAGTATAGTAAGGCATTAAAAGTCATAAAAACTTCATAGTATAGTAAGGCATAAAAAGTCATAAAAATGTCATAGTATAGTAAGGCATAAGAAATCATAAAAACTTCAAAGTATAGTAAGGCATTAAAAGTCATAAAAACTTCATAGTATAGTAAGGCATAAACAGTAAAAAAAAGTCATAGTATAGTAAAGAATAAAAACTTCATAGGATAGTAAGTCTTAAAAACGTCATAGTATAGAAAGGCATAAAAAGTCATAAAAATCATAGTATAGTAAGGCATAAAAAGTCATAAAAATGTCATAGTATAGTATGGCATAAATAGTCATAAAAATGTCATAGTATAGTAAAGAATAAAAAATTCATAGTATAGTAAAGAATAAAAACTTCATAGGATAGTAAGTCTTAAAAACGTCATGGCATAGAAAGGCATAAAAAGTCATAAAAAACTTGCTGGTATAGTAAGGCATAAAAAGTCATTAAAATGTCATAGTATAGTATGGCATAAATAGTCATAAAAATGTCATAGTATAGTTAGGCATAAAAATTAAAAAATTTCATAGTATAATAAGGCAATACAAAGAAATAAAAAAAACCTCATAGAATACTAAGGCATAAAGATAAATAAAAAAATGCTGCAGGATGGTAAGGCATAAAAAGTCATAAAAATGTCATTGTATAGTAAGGAATAAAAACATCATAGTATAGTAAGTCTTAAAAACGTCATAGTATAGAAAGGCATAAAAGTCATTAAAACGTCATAGTATAGTAAAGCATAAAAAAATCATAAAAACTTCATAGTATAGTAAGGCATTAAAAGTCATAAAAACTTCATAGTATAGTAAGGCATAAAAAGTCATAAAAACGTCATAGTATAGTAAGGCATTAAAAGTCATAAAAACTTCATAGTATAGTAAGGCATAAAAAGTCATAAAAACTTCATAGTGTAGTAAGTAAGGCATAAAAAGTCATAAAAATGTCATAAAAAATCATAAAAACTTCATAATATAATTAAGGCGTAAAAAGTCATAAAAATGTCATAGTATAGTAAGGCATAAAAAGTCATAAAAACGTCATAGTATAGTAAGGCATAAAAAGTCATAAAAATGTCATAGTATAGGAAGGCATAAAAAGTGATAAAAATGTCATAGTATAGTAAGGCATAAAAATTTCATAGTTTAGTAAGTCTTAAAAACGTGCTGGTATAGTAAGGCATAAAATGTCATAAAAACGTCATAGTATGGTAAGGCATAAAAAGTCATAAAAACATCATAGTATAGTAAAGCATAAAAACTTAATAGGGTAGTAAGTCTTAAAAACGTCATAGTATAGAAAGGCATAAAAAGTCATAAAAATGTCATACTATAGTAAAGCATAAAAACGTGCTGGTATAGTAAGTCATAAAAATGTCATAGTAAAGTAAGGCATAAAAAGTCATAAAAACGTCATAGTATAGTAAGGCATAAAAAATCATAAAAACATCATAATATAGGAAGGCATAAAAAGTCATAAAAATGTCATAGTATAGTAAGGCATAAAAATGTCATAGTTTAGTAAAGCATAAAAACGTGCTGGTATAGTAAGGCATTAAAATGTCATAGTATAGTATGGCATAAATAGTCATAAAAATACCATAGTATAGTCAGACATAAAAATTCAAAAATTTCATAGGCAATACAAAGAAATAAAAAAAACCTCATAGAATACTAAGGAATAAAGATAAATAAAAAAATGTCGCAGGATGGTAAGGCATAAAAAGTCATAAAACGTCATTGTATAGTAAGGAATAAAAACCTCATAGTATAGTAAGTCTTAAAAACGTCATAGTATAGAAAGGCATAAAAAATCATAAAAACTTCATAGTATAGTAAGGTATAAAAAGTCTTAAAAACGTCATAGTATCGTAAGATATAGAAAAGTATAAGGTGTTCATTGATTTACAAGCATAAAACTTTGACTTAAGAATATAAGTGATGTTTGACTGTATAAATGTGTCAGACACCGAGGTATTTAGGACAAATAAAATATGCAGGCCCTTCTGTATTAATCTTAAACTACTGTGCCAGCAGCTCACCACACCTTATTCACAATTGCCTTTGTAGCCTGGGTCTAAACAGTTTCGTAGATTTCAGACACGTTTATGTACATAAATGATTTTGTCACAGTTATTTGACCACCTGGGTCATGAGATGCTGATCTAGTAACCTGGACATGGAATGGAGCAGCTCCGGCACATGGCACATGGCAGGCCTCCATATCTCCCTGCTGTCCTGAGGTTGATAAAGAGGCGTGCGATTATGTGATCTTGCTCTAGACAGCACTGAAAAGGGAAAACAGATACAATAATGTCATTTGATCCTGTGTGGAATCCTCAAGTGCGCTCCACAGGTGATTTCAACGTGCCTATAAAGGTAATTTACTGTTGTTTTTTTACTCAGTTTTATTAAATTTTGTGCCCCAAGACTTGGCTGTTATCTTAGACAGCTTTAGGTTATTGTGCACATAAAAACAATGCAGGCTGTTGCCACCAGACTCCAAAGCCAGTATTATCTGTTATGGGTTTTTACAGTATGTTGCCACAGTTGGCTTGCTGTGAGATAAATGGAACAATAAGTTATTGATTAAAGATACAATCATGGCTGTTTAATCCACTTTGTGAATTTCTGAATTCTGTTGTTTTTTGTTTTTTTTACCGTGGCTGAAGCTTTGGGGTTGTAATAGAACATCAACCATGAGGTTGCAATCATTATTAGAAATGGGACTCATCGCCACTCTCATCTCTGCAGATGACAAATTAACAGCAGTGATTTATTCATTTGCAATAACTGCTAATCTGGGTCATTCTGCTGATTTTGACCTCAACTCTCCTTGACAGGTACATGCGGGGTGACAGGGAGACATGGGCTGACTGTGAGTGTCCTTTTATCCACAATGCTTGAAAAGAAACTGGAGCTACATTTCTGTCCTCCATCACTCATGTAAGGTTATCCATTTTTTGCTTCCTGTTTCACACAAGAAATAAAACTTCCACACACTGAGATGAGAGATGGTGTGTGTGTGTGAAATTTTGCTTTCAACTTCTTCTCAATATATCTGGCAAAGTCTTCTCCACTTATAACCATGCAACACCATGCATGACTTTTGAAGCACAACTGGCACAAGGTATCCAACGTACTACCTTAGCTTTATTCTCTTATCACTCAACTCCGGAGCTTAGTGCATCTTCAACCAATTAGCACACAGCACCACAGGAAAGTGAGTCTCATCAATAAACCATGGCACATTATTTAGGATGGAAATTAAAGATTCATGCTTGAGAATCCTAAAAGGACAAGTATGGCACTTCAAATCATCAAAGTGCACTTTATGAATTAGCCCTGGTTCGTCCTGAAGAAATGTCACTTTTAATATTTACTCAATGGCCCAGCTGTATGAGGCCATACTTCTCACAGTCGATGCATCAGGAGTTCTCAGCAGCTGGAGAGGCCATGTGTGTTTATTTTCCATTAGAGTGGCTCTCTCATCTCTCTCCTCGTCAAAGATACACTTTACATTATATGTATCAATTAATTATTCAGGGATATTGAAATGGGCTGATCTCACTGATGAACAAGGGACCTCATGTACTGTTGCTTACGGATTTATATTTCCTAGCATGCACATATTCAGCAATAATGTTTGTGATTCATAAATGCCCGAATCATCTACATATGATACAAACTGGTAAAGCTGAAACAATATGGAAAGACTTGCTTGAGGCAAAATTAAGCTTGGTTCACCCAAATGGGGAATTCAGCGGGGCTTGTGTGATTTAATGCCAAATTCATGAGATAGGCTGTGTATGTGAGAGCAAGTAATTTGTTGGTGTATGCTGGGATGCTAAATTGTCTGTGTGGAGGATGAGGGACCACATGATGGGCACTGGCTGTACGCCCAAAATAAACACCTTATCCAAGAGTTGGTGCTGGGTAAACGGCCCACAGGCATCAGCCTGCTGAGGACTCCTGACAGACATCTCACCCAATTAGCATTCGGCACCTTGCCTACTGCTTTGGGCAACAAACACTATTTTAATGTAGGGTAATTTTCATCAAGAAGAAGTGGGGTGACTATTGCCTGTGCTAAGTATAGAAGGAAGTTCAGCAAGTCCAGGCATGCCCTTAGCACACACACAAACACACACACACAAAGACCCTGAGTTTGGAGATATTTCAATGAACTCTCATTAAAAGTCTATAGATTTTAAATATGCAAAAGAATACAAGCAGAATGTCCTTGGTGGGGGAATTGATTAAAATAACAATGACAATATTCAGGATGTTTTTAAGATGTCTGCAGGTGCATGCTGGTCAAGGAGCTTTGAACAGGCCTCTGCCACAGTATCAAGGACAGGTCTCATCAGGTGTTTCTGGCACCGACCCACCTCCTCAATGCCTCACATTTTCTGGAGGCTGTGAAAAGATGCTGCCGTCACTTCTTCACTTTAGCCACCCACGGGACATCACCTGCAATAACTCAATGTATTGAAGTGACAGTGCTACCAAAAATGTCTTGTGGGGCACATGCAGGACAAAAATATCAATCAATACATTTGTGCACACTCATAAAATATATTTGTGAAACATGCTTATACAACTGTGAAATTTATTGTTTTGACAGTTATGGTATTGTTGCATGATAATGCAGCTGTGAGAAGCGACTGTTCTGAAAACTTAAACTCTTGTTCAGTAGTATTTTTAAAGCTGCTCTAATGATTAGTTTTGAAAAGCAGTTTCTTAAAATCAACCTATGCTGTTATGCAGGTGACTCCCAAATGATATTCATTGTAATGATAGAATGCCTGTAGTAGTGAAGTATTTATCCTATCTGCAATGCATTACTATTGATAACAAAACTTTCACAAAAATGAAGCATACTCACAGATCTCTGTGATGAATTGCCTGTCTAAATGTTTTATGTCTTAAGTCAATCTACTAAGTTATGTTCAGGAAAATGCTCATCAGTTAAGTGAAATATACAATTTGTAGGTAAATGGATAAAACACACAAAACCCCTGGTATAGCCTGAAGGACAGAGTCCAAGGTTAAGCTCCTGTATGTTAGTGGTCAGATCACATGGAAATTCTTCAGACGTCTGTGCGGTGAACTGGGCAGGATAGGAATAGGTATTAGTCCCATCTCCCATAAGGCAAACATCTTCTTTAATACAATGCCTGTAAGCCAAGGCAAGTTTATTTATATGGCACCATTCAGACCCAGGGCAATTCAAAGTGCTTTACAGAGGAATAGGAATACATTAAAAAGACACTGAGATGGCATTTAAAAGACAATAAAACAAAAACAAAAGCATTACAAATGGAACATGAAGACAAAATGAAACAAACAAAAGCAAAGGTAAGCAAATAAATAGTTTAAAAAAACCCTCAGTAAACAGTAATGTTTTAAGTCCTGATTTGAATAAGCTGACAGTTTTAGCAGTTTGTCCCACTGGTGGGGAGCATAGAAACCTAAAGCTGCTTCACCTCGCTGGGTTTTGATTCTGGGAAGACTGAGTAAACTTGTCCCAGATGACTTGAGGGGTTGGAATGCTTCATAACTTACATAGAAATCAGACATGTATTCTAGGCCCGAGACTATTTAGTACTTTATAGACAAGTAATAGCATTTTAAATTCTACCAAAAAAAGCATTACATTGTTGAAAAACAGCCTTTTTAATGATCCAAAAAAGGTAAATTTGATTAAATTTATTACAACCACATTCATATTGTTCACACAACTTTCATTCGTTAATTTAATCTTTTATTTTCATTCTATTAAGCAGAGTAACAAACTAACAAATAGTCTGTGTGTTCATGAAAATTAAAAAGAACACATACATGAGAGATGGGATATGGATTGGGAAAAAACCCATAATTCTTTGATTATAAACTTTTGTTTCATTCATTCTCGTTAACAAAATAATAGCAGGGTTAATTAAGGTATCAGTGTAAAGAGCTTGGGTAAAATAATCAGCTTTAAACAAGAAACTGATATTTACATATTAAAGTTCATCCAAATTTAAAAAGGTCAATTAAAGCAACTGAGGGAAAACAGCAGAACAGGTAATGTAATATTCTTAATCTAACTTTAACAGACTGTGAGGTGTATTAATTTGACTCTGCTGGTGATATTTCCATCCCTGCTGGGCTGTGCTGTTTTTAAGCTGTCCCCAGGTTAAAATTCGGCCACAGTTCTGGCATGACTTGGGGAACCTTTATTTTCAGCTAACTGTGCTGGCAAATTACTGCCAAACAAAATGAGAGAAAAGTCACAACAGAGGCTGTGCTGCCCTTTTGAGTCACAATTTACTGAATATTTTCACTCGATCAATAGGAACAAAGTTCTAAATTCATGCCTTGCATGTCAAACTTTCACTCTAATGGGAATGACAAAGGAATCGCCTATTAAGCTAGTTTTGGCCAAACATATGTGTATGTACAATTCTCTGTCCCTCGGGTGCCATTAGAAAGGGCGGCTAGGTTGGCCTCTAGTCCCAGTGAGGGGCTAAGCTGCTGTAATTTGTGGCTGCAGAACAGTGAGTGGAGGCAGTCCAACGGTGTGGCTGTGTCAGGGCCTCACAGAGCTCCGATAATGAGGCAGGTTGCCTCATTAAAAGCCATAGGGCCTGCACACAAAAGAACCTGACATCAAAAGCTTCCACGCTGCCTTTAGTATGGGTCTGCACACATGCTTTTCACCACAGTACCAACACTACAATATTAAAGTTGCACAAAAGACCTCTCCGCTGCTGCACCCCGCTCTTTTGCTGTTGTCTGGCACCTAATGGCAGCTGTGTGTTTTGCTTCTGGAGATAATTAATCATTCTTTCATATTAAAAAATATATAATAAGATAACAAAGATGGGCTCCTAAGTCTATAGCTAAACAGAGATCATAAAATTTCTGGTGGGGGATGCAGGCATGTGTCATGTATGTCGTGGGATAGTGGGTTAAACTTGCCATGAATTCATAAACATCATTTTTCTGTTATTCAAGACTTGTATTTCCAACCAGTATAAAAATACAAAAAACCTCATGAAACATGGAAGAGCGGCAGAGAGCTTCTTTATGGGGAAAAGAAACAAAAAAAAACTTCACTAACATGATGGCAACAGGGCCGTTCAAGTACTTCGTAATACAGGGTTTCTGTGAATGGGTCATGAAATAAAACATCACCGCTAGCCGTCAGAGACGTTGTGATATCTTTCTTTTTGTTTTTGTTTTGTATCAAAGCGTGTTACATTGCTGGAACTCCACACTGCTCATTTAAAACTTGAAGCAAAGAGTCTCACTGTCATTGACTGAGCCATTAAATAATTACTACTTACTACTTGTCCTTCCTCTGCAGGCATTTTGCCATTGAGCTGTATGGAGTCACAGGGGGATTGATGGTGCGTGAGTGTGACAGGATTTAGATGAAATGCGCTCTGACAGCTCTGCTCTACCACTGCTGGACAGCAAATGTCAGGAGCCAGACAGCATATGTACAGAGTGGGAGAGAGGAGTCGTGGCTTTGAGAGTGTATACGTCTGTGTGTCTGTCATCCGTCTGTGGTTTTGAGCGACAGATGTGTACATGTTTAACTGTATGAATAGTATGTTGGAATATCCAGCAGGGCTTCAACACATGGGTCCCCAGGTGCGTCAGTGTGAACTGAGGTAAGCCTTAGCGTGTCAGTCACCGGAAAAATTCAAGGCTTGTGGAGCTCAGGCCATGAGGAGGGAAGTGAGGTATGGATGAGGATAAGCAGATGCTCAGGCATGAAACGCTTTCCAAGGAACGTGGACAGAGATACAGACGGAGGGAGAAAGATAGAGAACGAAAGTGACAGAAAGAAGCAGAGGAGGCGGAAAAAGTGAATGAGTCACCATGCAGAACACAAAGCATATTCTTTTGTTCTCGTGGCGATGAGTCACAGTGGAGTAATGTACAATGCTGTTTTTGATGTTTTTTTTTCCATTTTGTCATGTCTTATTCTAAAACGAGTCAAATCTTGTCCTGTAAATCCATTTTGAAGACATGTCTCTTGATTTGTTGGGACTAATCTAGACTTTGACCGTATCTCTACTTCTTTGCAAAATGTCGACAATCTGTTCAGCCCAATAGGCGAAGAGTAGAAAGCGTGACAAAGGCCCCCAGGGGCAACAGTATACGTAGTGATAAGTCTCCTTATGGCTTGTGATTTGGTTTTCAACACTGCTGCACTGACTACTCCTGTAGCTCCATATCTCAATTCAGTATTAAAGTAAAAATCAATGTGTCTTCTGATCTCAGGACATTTCTGGCTACCAACAGCGCTACGACCATTCATAAGGGAAAAATCCATAATGCATCATGATCAGAATCGCATTCAAAATTTCCTGGAGTACATTGTTCTTTCTTTAGCTGTTTATGATTATTAATCGTTAATCTTTTGTTTCAAAACATATACGATATGTTTCAGATATACATGCTATGATGCCAGTGGGCCTTGTATCTTTTTTTAATTGTATTTTCCCTCCTTTGTCCTTTCCCTTACTGTGATGTTGTCTCCACAGGTTTGCTGATGAATACTGATGGTCCACTGTGGGGAAAAAGGCATTGCCTGAGGGTGGATCTGAGCCTTTTAAGTAAGCCATCATAGTTGTCCATGCCTTGCCATTTTCATCAGCCGCTTCGTGCTGAGTTGAGTGGCTGGTGAATTCTGTGTTCTTTTTTCTTATTAGGTGATTTGACATTTAGTTGATTAAATCCTAATTTAAGCATTGTTGCCTTTTAGTTAAAACACAAACAAGTTACAACAACAGACCTGCCTAATTTCACAGAACTTTTTTGTAATTAACAATTACAGGAAACTCACCATGCACTCATACAGTCTGGTTTCAGTATTGTAGTAAGTTAACCAAAATACTTGTTAGCATTTACTAGATTTTCTAGTTTCAAACACTACAGTTATTTTAGCTTAGTCTGGATGACACTGATATATTAAACGAGTAGTTCTTGTTAGCACAGAGCCAGAGCATGTACACAAATGCTTTATGTGACTAGCAAATATAATAACAATATAATAATAATAACAAGAATATGTTTTATGCTAGCATTTCAATTAGCAATTCAGGCTTCTGTTGAGACGTTTGGAACTGTGTCTTATTGAAACCCGCTGATATTCTTGCAGGTCTAATGACGATACCTGTGGTTATCTTATAACCTGCGCAGATTTATGCGCTAAAATCATCATTTTCAGTATGTTTGAGGTTTAAGTCAGCTTCCAAGTCAGTTTCTTGGGTTTGTAAACATTGCATATTTTCAATACATATATATTATCACACTGAATGTGATTTTATCACACAGTGCCAATTTCTTTCTACTGTAATGTAAAAGAAACTAAAAGGGAGAATTAAGGGGGAAAACAAGAACTTATGAGGTTACAGTACCAGAAACTATGGCTGAATTGAATTAGAAGAATTGGCAGCTTGACAGAAAATAATAGTAGAAGAATCACAACAAGGCGGATAAAAGAAGAGTGAGAGCCAATAATGGCCAGAAGGCTTTCTCTGAAAGTAACTTTGGATCTAGCACAAAATAGCCATTTAAACAATGTTTAAAGTAAGTACAACAACTCGCAATGTATGGCAACAACACATTGATCTAAGCAAATGGACATTCTTCTCCAGTGATCGATATACATTTGCTTGGACTGATAAATATGTTACTGTGAAACGGCCTCTTATTAAAATTATCTGGCAGTCCATTGAAACAACTGGAACTTCCTGAATGCTGTACTCTCAGCAAAAAGCAATCCTGGCCCAAATCCACTGCAGTGATTTGAAATAAAACATTTTACAGGGATGCATTTCTTGAGAAAGGGACTTGTTATAGGATGTTTGCTATGAGGTACAGTACAAGAGTAGTGGGTGGGCTACAGATGTGCAGAAGGAACGAACTCTGTGGCACTTGTAAGGGATCTATGCGATTGTTATGGCCTGTGAATTAAATGGGAGCATGTCCTCTACCCTCTCAGAATTGTTGATCTCTTGTCCCCACGCAGCTGCACTATTCATTATCAGTGATTAAAAATGACAATTGATGAATGATGAATGAAGAATCACATTAGTTCTTGCACTGCAGTTCAGTATCGGTTGACTCTTTGATTACCAATCACATTTTAAACACTTCCCAATCACATTAAAATCAAGATAATGAGATCTAGTTCTTTGCCAACTAACAAGCTCTCACTTGTGTTGTGGTCGTTATGTTTCTGCTGCTTGCTGCTCCACTGTTGCTGGCTGTGTCATATATTACTCTCCCGATCACCCCAACCCTCATCTTATCACCATACCTCATTTTGTGTATGATGTGTAATCTATAGCTCAATAATATGTGTCTGGTGAGTTCTGCTCTGTATATTCCTTTTGGGGGTTGACATATTAGTGTATTATATGCTTGCAGTGCATTAAAAAAAAGCAATTCCCTGAATAAATGTGTGTAGCCATTTGTTGCAGAAAATGGTTTATACACGATCTACTTTCATCATGTTTATTATCATACATGGATTATCATCTAGAAAATTCTTATTCCTCTGAAGTGTACGACTCTGTAAGAACTGCATTAAGACAAGTGAATCTTTTAAGGCAATATCCATGTACTGTAACTGGAAACTATGAAAGGGAGCTAATGGAAAATTTCTCCCTTGACGGTCAATAAATCCATTTTAAAGGAATAATTTGACATTTAGACAAATTAACTTCTTGTTTACAGTTAGATGAGAAGGCTCATACCACTCTCACGTCTGAACTGTAAACATGAAGCTACAGCCAACACGTTTAGTAATGGAAGTGGAGTCACAAGAGAAGGTTGGGGTGGATGCTGAGCGCATGACAGCCATGACAGGGGGTCACATCCTGAGTCCTGTCTGTGGTTCGGTTTAGGCGACAAAAGGCCTTTGGTTAAACTTAGGGAAAGATTGTGATGAGGTTTAATAAAGAAAACGTTCAATGCGACTTCGAAAACCATAGCGCAGTCTCGCCCCATGTATGTCAGCAGACAACAGGCTGCTTGACAGAACTACTTTCAACCAATGTTCTCTATGTTGAAAGTCTATTAGTTTTTTTGCACAAATGGACCACCCTGCATGTTGAAAAATGACCCCTGAAGGTATACCCAGTGCGTCAAACAGTGACATCAAGTGGTCCTAGCCAAATGTCTGTGTGACGACTTTGGGAGTGAGTCTGCCCTCAACCCGCAGCCAGTTAGCTTAGCTTGGCACAAATACTGGAGACAGATGGAAACATATCCCCACAACATGGCTTTTTTTTAACAGTTCAGTTTTGTGACTATAATATTAATTTGCTTTATGGTAATGAATTCATTAAATACTCTAATTCAGTGGACGAAAGGAATACTTAATGAGATGACGTTTAGTCATGCAGAACTCATTTTGCAGTTCCAAGACATTTTAGTGTTTAGTCAATGATCATCATGTTACCTGCACCCCCTTCATATTCTATGCTTTACATTCATGTTCAGTCAGTGTGTGTATGTTTGCCTGTGTGTGTGTGACACAGAGTGATGTGCAGCACTGTGTCAGTATAAGTTTGTTTTTGTAAAGAAGACAGTCCCAGTGAGCTGTCAGTGGGTGGACTTGTGAAAGTCGTGAAAACTAAATATATAGAAAGCGCAATCCCTCATTAAGATGAGGGAACTGTGTGAGATGAATGTGGGTAGATTCTCTGATAAAGGCATGCTGATTTAAAAAAAAAAAAATTAAATGTGGCTATAAGGAACCAACATTTCTTAACCCCACATACAGTAAAAACATCCTATTTCTATAGTTTATGACACATCCTTCCCAGTTATCTTTTGACTTTAAACTTTAAAGTGACTTTCACTTGCACATTCTCCTTCAGGTGTCAGTGAGACATCTGTTTGTCATGCACTTCCTGCCTGCCCTTCATCTGAGTCACCATTGCGAATGCAGCCAGCGCAGCCCGTCAGCACTGGTGAACAGGTAAGAGACGGCCCACTGAGCATTGCTCTTTTATGTCAGAGCTGTGGTGTTGAAACAAGAATAATCACAGGTTAATGTAGCAACACCACTCATCTGTGAGGGTGAGTGATCTCCCTTCCTGTTTCACTCTGACTCAAACATAACACCAGGTTACACAAAGCCATCACAGGTTTTTACTCACTTGCTCATGTAATGACGTGAGCAGTGAGCAGATTTTTTCTGTGAACGACTATATAGAAACATGCCAGACGAAAGCAGAAGACGTGATTCCATATCCATATCCACCATAGTGTGTTTCACTGAAATATACTTTCTTTAGGATTTTGCATGAGAAATCAACCCTCCTATTAGATTTAACATCGAATGTAAATGAAGCACAAGGATCAATTTCACCGCAGTTCGGAAGGATGAATGGCGTGCCTTCTTTTTTTGGAGGATTTTTCCATCTCTCACCTCAGAGAGAGGCAGATGGAGGCATTCAGCGGGTGGTCCTGAATTATAGTAATTAAAAAGACACAGACAGTCCTGCAAAGACAGCCCAACGTGAGAGCAGGGCTGGGCCCAGACAGCCAAGCAGAATCAGAGAGACAGAGATCAGATATTGAACACCCTTTATCAATTATTTTCACTCTCTTCTCTCTGCTACTTTTTCTCTCTGGGGTCAGCCAGGGGCTAGCCGTCTTTAAAAAGGTGTTAAATTTTTTTTTTCCTCTTCACAGTGGAAATTTGGCCAAGGCTGATAAGACTCTGCAGCATTGACCTAGCTCATTTGAAGCCTTGACACCCTTTTTTCTTTTTTCTTTTTTTTTTTTTTGGCGACCGATAATTCAGACGGCTGGTGACTGGACGACCTGATAGGGAGGGAGTCTGGACATCTTGTACACAGTGTCCACAACAGGATCTGCCTCAGTATGCACATGAGCGCATACGCATATCACACACCTGCATAAACAAGGACAGTGTTGACTCACTGGCACGAAATGGGAGAAAACCTCTAATCCAGCTGTGCTTACTTGTTTTCTTTTTGCAAATACGACTCCGTGAAGATGTGTGTTCACCTGTGCTGTAAAGAAGTTAATTTTCATTTTTCCCTCTGTTCTCTTCTCTCTTTTTTACTTGCTCTTTGATTGCATTCCTGAGATATAGATCAACATGTATCTAATGCTTTACATTACAGCCAAAACATTACAGTCTAATTATTTTACATATATGAGCTACCAGTGAAATACTTATTAGGTACCAATCTGCAGTAACAAAGCCGTCCAAAATACCAACACTTGATAGATTTCAGGGTGAGCATTAATGGTACTGCTTGCATTCTGATGATGCTAGCTATGTTGTTGCTAGTGAGAGCCATTACTTACCTTACTGAAAGTTTGGAGCATTTTCATGAATTTCCTGTGCATTTGGAGTGAGTAACATAACTCATTATTAACCCTAATTTGTTAGCCAGGCTTATTCAGCTTTATCCAGAGGCTCCCAACTTCAGATCAGAGCCACAGATCTTCTAGCGTACAGAAATGCTGCACTTTTGTTGCATTCTATGGTTTACTCTTTGGCATCAAAATAACAGAAATATGTTATGTGACATTTAACAGCCCACATACTTGAAAAAGGGGTAAGCAAGTGACTGTTTCATTATACAGCCTGTATATGCTGTAAGATTATTGTGAAAAAGAGACAAAATCTTTTTTCACTAACCAGCTCTCTCTGCTACACAGGGCAAATTTAAGTGTGGCTCCTTTTTCTGTGCGCACCAATGCAGAGGTTAAATTGATAGTTTGGGTTATTTGATATGGGGTTGTGTGAAGTACTTATCTATAGACGGTGTATTACCTGCAGTAGATTCAGATCAGATCATTGACAGTTTGGAGAAGCAGCCAGGAGCGCCGGCACAGAAGTTGAGTGATGTGCTGCTGTGAACTGGGCCATTCGCAAAAATGCCACCCCCCACAAAAAAAGGTAATATCAGTTTAAGTGCATCTTTTATCTTGAATATTTTCACCGCTTCATCAAACAGCCCCTTTCCTTTAGAACTACAGTTTGAGCAGATCAGCTGTTTGAGTTGGACAGAGCTAAGAGTAGGTGTGCTTGTGTGTAGGAATACTGTAGTTCAGCGGTTGAAAAAACGTAGCTCTGAAAGGACTGTTTGACGGCAAGTTAAAGATTCCTTAACTCACAAAGAGCTGCCTCCAGCGGTGGAAAGCAATGCAAATGTTAACCTCTATCACATCTTTTCTTGTACTGAAGTTAGCATGCTAAGCAGCTAGCTATCTACTGTATCTCGCCGCTCTCTCATAGAGGCTCACTGTAGCCTCCAATCTGCCCTGAAGACATAGTGCTGCCCAGAGGGCATTTTATAACCTCTTGTCTTGTAAATGCAACAATGACCTTGTGAAGCGACATCACCACCTGCTCCCAGCAAGCAACCACATTCAGCATTAGAGAAAACTTACATACAGCTCCTTTAATTAAGCAATTGTCTAGTAGTGAAATTGTTTGTATTTGGTTCCTTTATTATGATGATCTGATGATATGACAGGACCTGTGGAGGTTATTACAGTATGTAATAAATAATGACACTGTAATTATCAGGATGTAATCTAAAGCCTTACCAGTATGGTTCACAGTGGTGCTGCTTTTTTTCCTTTGGTAACACACACTCACACAAAGGAACATGAACACTCACACGTGCAGAGGTTAGCCTGGGTCTCGTCCAGACAAGGTTATTGTTGTTGACGCAGGAGTGTCTGAGGAGTCGGTGTTGGATGTCCGTGAAGGAGTGCAAACCACAGGTCCACAATAACAGCCCAATCAGAGCTGCCTTCCACCTAATCTCCTCTGTGGAGGCAACATTAAAGTTGCATTGTAGAGAGGGAGAGCTCATGTGCCACCCAGCCACAGCTGACTGCTACCTGGAGGAGGTGCACAGAGCTGCTGGTTCACTCATTGTTACTGCTTCTATTCTAATTTCAGTAAACACTTAATATTCTTATCCATGAGCCTAAACATAGTAGTACAAAGTACAAAGTAGTTTTGATCAAATAGTGGATAACTTTCTTAAAAATTGCACACTCATCAAAAGGTGCTATTTGTGCAGCAAATTGCTTGAAACAGGAAAACCCTATGTGTCTGATCGTCTAAGAGCTGCAAACAAACTAGTCTTTTCTAAAAGCGAGCTCCACAGCAGGGGGACTTGTAAATCTGCTGAAACAGTGCAAGGTATTGGCAAATCATTATGTCAAAAAGGAGTTGTTACTCGGGGCCAGTGGGAGACAGAGGAGGAAAAAAACAAAACAAAAACGAATAGGCAGGCATGATGGCAGATAAACATTTGTTGCAAATCAAAGCCTTGAAGAGAGAAGGACAGCAGAGGAGTCGATTCTGCGTGGAGAGACAGTATGCCAGGGATCAACTAGATTAAAGGGAGCTCCAAAGTGAGCCATTGATCGTGTCAGCGAGGTAATTCTGAGGGATCTGTATCGTTTATAGTGATGGGAGTTAATCTTTAATTTGGCTAATACAAAAAATAAAAAAATCCACAACAAAGTGAGTGTAGAGACCAGTATTCAACTAAATAAATCTCATTTAAGTTTTAGTTCAGCAACAGTTCTTAACTGCAACCACAGAATACTTCCAGAATTAGCATGGAGCATGGAAAAAAAAAAAAGAAAGAAAAAATATTAGAATTGCACTATGTACAGGCTGATCTTTTTTTTTTTTTTTTTTGCCAGCATATGGGTGCACAATTGGGTCAGGAGATGAGCAAGCCCTGTGGACTGTGGACAGATGCAATCCATCTCTGGCTGTGTTGATGTCCTCCTTCATCTTGTCTCTCTCGCAGGCACTCAGCGATCAGACAGTGACCTGTGGAAAAACAGACATGCCTTTAGGATGCAGATGAGCAGAGAGGAGAATGCCTAAAAGACAGTGGACTCCAGTGCTCTCCTGACATCTGCTATCATCAGCCATCATTAGTAGCCTTGTGAGTACCGTTCTCCAGAGGATGAGGCGGAGAAGATCAAAATGAAAAAGATATCTAGAGAAAAAAAAAAAAAAGGTCACAGAAAACCATTATTTTGCGGCTTTGCTGTTAAAGGTCATATGTGTCATTTCAGTTATTGATCTATTATCAATTTTCAATCGCACATTTAATTAGAAAGTTAATTATGCATCAGCTTGTCATTATTTCTAATGGACTTTTATGATTTCATCAATAAGACACATATGAATGAGCCTGAAAGGTGACATGCTTGCCGGTGTGCGCATCAGTGCTTTTGTGTGCGAGTGTGTGTGCGTTAATGTGTGGATGTATCACATAAAAAAATACGACTTCCCTATAAACTTTGTGCAGGTCAGCGATTCAACGGTAATGATGAGCCAGGTGTCTGTCCTTTGGCCAGCTGCCTGGAAATGGCATTAGATCAGACTGTCAGTGTGAAGGGTGGAGTGTGGGGATATATATATATATATATATATATATATATATATATATATACACACACACACACACACACACACACACACACACACATATATATATATATATATATATATATGCAGTGCTCTGTGGAACAGACGTGGCGAGATTTTCATGAAACGCATCAATCATATCATCGGCATATAGCTCTGACCTAGTAGCAAAATCATTTGAGTGTGAGAGCTGCATTATGACAAATGTCAATATGAAGCAAAGGAGGGAGTATTGTCCATCTATTATCCACTAACCAGCTTCTTCTGTGTATGTGTGCCAGTAATTTTATTATCAATGCATGGCTACCAACTCCAGATTAGTAGTATCTATTTTAATTTTTTATTTAAATTTTATTTTATTCATTTTTATTTTGTCAGTATTTTTTCTTTTTTGTCCCTTTATTGTGAAACAGTTTGTGACATCTGATCTAGAAACTTGCTATAAAAATACAAAAAATTTGACTTTTTTATTCACTCGATTCCAGGTAGTTCACAAGCAAGTTAGTGTTTAATAAATCAAGCATTTCCCAGATGTTTTTTGGCCTACGACCCTTTAAAGTAAAATAGGATTCTCATGCAGTGGTTGAAATACGAGCTATCATCAGATTCATCCTGCAGTTCCTTGGGGGCATCCCGACGCTCAGGCTGGAAATCACTTTAATATACTATACAATAAAGCAAATATACTCACTGTACATCCAGAGCTTATAGAAACTGAGGGTAATTTGATCATTCTCTGAGATGAATAAACACCAGATAAACAGCCAGTTTTTTCCTGTGACCTTGTGAATATGAGACATCGCCATAAATTACATGGCGGGAAAATACCTTCAGTATATTCTACAATACAGAGTACTATGTTGGCAGCAGCTGGATTTATTAGTGTATCTCTCTGGTGATTTGATGGGAGCTCATGGCACAGATCAGCCCCCATCATCCAGATTAAAACATATAAGGACTTTACACCCATTCAGGACAGTTGCCTAATGCCAGCAAATAATTCCCCAATCAGCACAATGACACGCACGCTGTACACACACACACACACACACACACACACACACACACACACAAAGGTCCTAGTGAGAAACATCTGTCACTTCAGTTGTCTGCTTATCTGGCCCAGCCATGTCAGTGCTCTCCCATGTGAGCACAAAGGCAGCAGTGGTGTTCTATGCTGTGCAGATCATAGATTGCTGATAGCCACACTGCTTTAATGTTTCCTCAGTGTTGTTCAAACACTGACAGAGCCGGGACTGGTGATAACGAGGGTCACCGTCTCTTCTCGCTCTTCTGTAAAAGACACACAAAAGACATGCCAATGGAGGTAATTAATGGTTTGTGTGACACCAACATGCAGCCCAGCACAAAGACAGGGTTTGGCTTGACTTGTCTGACTAAACACCACCCTCTCCACCACCTCCGCACACACTCACTCCCACACTCTCCCTCCCACCCCGACACCTTCAAAAATGAAACCCCTTGGAGCCAACTCGGACACCCCCCCCCCCCTTCCTCCCTCTCCCTCTCTCTCTCTCTCTTTCTCTTACACTCTGTGGTCTGAGCTGCATGCTCACTGTCCCGAAACATGATGAACCATTCAGCCCTATGGGAATTTCTCCTCCCAGCTAGCTAACGTCAGCTACATCTGTGTCTGTCAGCCAGAGTAGATGCAACGGAAGCAGAGGCAGCAGCAGCAGCGGCAGCAGTGTGGCAGTGGCAGTGACTTGGCTCAGGCGTCAGGCAGCCTCTCTGTGACATTCTGCTTCAACTTAACTCAGAGGCGGCACAGTTAGCTCAGCTCAGTCTGGGAGGAAAAGTTTTTTTCTTTGGTTCCTGAGCAGATTCTACTCATTTATGAATGACTGAGGAGGGATGCTCTGCAACTTGAGGATACTTTTCTCATCTGGAAACACGGTGGCTGTTACGGATGGCTGATGGGGAGTTGATGCTGGATTCTGCGCCTCTTGAGCAGGGATGACCGACGCCTCCTGGTCTCCACCCTCCTCCTGCTCTTCATCCTCTTTCTCCTCTGCCTGTGCTCACACACACACACACACACACACACACACACACACACACACACACACACACACACACACACACACACCCCGAACCCCTCTGGCATGCGAGGGTCAAGTCAGCAGGATTTCTCAACCACCTCAATCCTCTCTCCAACTGTGTTGTGATCCTGTTCCTCAGTGCCACACTTGACCCGAAGGCTTCCCAGGCAAAACAAAAGGATTAACCATGAACTTTGCTCTCACCAGGGGACACCATCTGCCCTTAAACAGCAGACCCTGAGATGTGATGAAACTCAACTGTGAGTATATGTCTTTTTGTTTTCTTTACATCAATGACTTTGACTCACAGTCTGCAGAGAATCACGACTGATGACTTTTATTAATGCACGAAGGTATGACCTGGATTTAAGGGGAAATAGCATCATGTGTGCACAAGTGCATGTCTGAGAGGTCTGAGCATGTATTTTTAATGTAGCCTTTTACTTTAATGAAAGCATCTGAGGATGCGCTCCTGGAAAGGTGTGTGTGCATCTGTTCTTCTGGAAGACTTGGTGTATAGAAATGTGCTATAATTAGATTGAATGTATTTATTTAGTCATATATCAGGCACATTTTAAAGCTTACTATTTACTGATGAATAACTTGAAAAAATGTGTGTTAAAATAAATACCATCCAGTTTCTTCCACACCACGTCTCTTCTCCTTCTATCTCCTTTTAGACTTCTAGACTATCCTTGAAATTTCAGCTGCATGGGTCTAAAATTTGGAATTCATAATTTTATTCCTCTCCCCCCCAAAAAAACAATCAATATTTTTCTTCAAAGGCTAAAGCACAAGTCTTTCCCACAAGTTTTTTTTTGATTAAGTGGAAATGACAAAACAGGGGAGGATTAAGCAGTGAAGCGTGATTTTAACGAGTCCACCCAGTCCCTGCAGATCTTGTGAGGTGTTACAATAAATGTAGAAAGATGCTGGTAGTCTTGAAGAAATCCTGGAAACAGCTGCTAAAAAACAGTTATGGTTTGGTAGGTTTGGACAAATTGTGACTGGATTGTAGATCACTTTACCTCTCTTCCGCAGCAGTTGTTCTTTAAATAAACTGCATTTTTTGGGGTGGGGGGGGAATTGTCCAGCTGGCATCAGAACTGGTCTCATTTTGCTCTAATATTAAATATAACAGCAAGCTTAATTCTAAGCATATTGACACACTGATATGATAACTTGAGAGGGAGACACACAGATATGTTTTATTGACAATTTGTTTTTGAGTGGTTTTGCATGTCCCCTCAACTTAGAATATGCTTCCACCATTCATTGAAAATTAATATTTAAACAGCATGGAGGTTAGTTAAACAACCGTTTTTGTTTCTTTGCAGATAAATGTAACATCAGCCCAAAGAAAACCGGCGTGTTACGAATTGGGAACAAATGACAGACAATCTAGACGCACAAGCAGCAACAGACAAAGACTCATATTTAGAGAGCTCTTCACACAAATGAGTTTATAGCCAGATCATTATCCAAATGATGGGGCATTAATGAAATGTGGTAGTTGCTCATAAAATAGAACTCCTAGAGGCTTCAAGTGTTATCATTTAATTCCCTTCAGCAGCTGCCAAAACCACTGTGGTGTCCATAAGCAGATAATAATATTCATCTAATGATCATATTCATCATTTCTCATCACAGCGGAGAGATTGAAGGTTGATTTAAAATCACAGGGGAGAGAAATGTTAGGCTCTGAATAAAAAAGAAAGTGTGTTTACGTTAAAAAACAGACATCCTCAGAGATGCTCTCATCTTTTCCCACATCTGACTTTATATATATATCTATATATATAGATATATATATGAAGTCAGATGTCAGATTCAGCCTGTAATGGCTGTATTCTATCTTTGGCGACCAACACTAACACACTGATAAATATTTCAGGTTGCATGTTTTGGAGCAGCTCTTAATGTGAACATTTATAATCCTTATCCGATGCCTGATACACAGAATGATTCGAGCATTTCTTAGGTCCTCTTCCAGATCACCACGTATACAGGAGTCTTAACCATGGTTCAGTGGATTGACTACAGCATGCACGAACCATTGTGCCAAAGAGCTCTGGGCTGATTTGCACATCATACATACTCACCACGCAGACACACATGGTGTCCTTCACCTTCTTTGCTTTGACTCACCTCTATTTTGCTTCGTGCTTCCTTTTCTTATTCTTCTGTTGGTCTCTCTCATCTTCTTTCCCTTTCTTTCACAAATGCCACACACACACACACACACACACACACACACACACACACACACACACACTTTTCGCTTTCTTGTTTTTGCTGTGCAGAGCAGTTGTGCTGCAGCCACAGGAGAGTGTAGAAAAAGGTTACATATGACTGGGAGGCCTGGTGGGGGCCAGTGTATGGCGCTACAGCACAGGAGCAGTGATGGCCAGGTGCCAGTAGGACCCGCGGGAAGCCGCTGTTCAACATGTCCGCCTCTGCAATCAGTATGGAGGCTCAGGACGGATTTGTGTTACCTAGTATGTCCTCACTCACATACTGGGCATTGTTAATCACTGGATCAATGACCATTACTTATGCACAATGTGCTCACACAATATTTCAGTGAGCAGTCTGATACTCTAAGGATGCATATGTAATAAGGAAGACTTGGTTTTCTTGGCATCGGTATAAGAGCAAGATTTCTGTGCACCACTATCTGGCACTGATTCACTGTAATGACCTCTGGGTATTATATTTTTATTCACATACATTATGTAAAATACAGGCCCTATGCTACCAGAAATTCTGCAGTAGTGTCTTTGTTTTTCAAATCCTATGTTTTTTTCCTCTGACCAGACAGCGTCACAAAGCTCTTCCACACTGTGCGTCATATCTGACACCAAACTGCATCCATAAAAAGGCCAAAAACAGTCCAGAACAGACCATATTCACTATTTATAGTGATGCAGTCCATGTTTACCCCACTCTCTGAGCTCTGAGTGTACCATTAAAATGCTTCCTGCTTCGATTTAGAAGCTATTAGCAAGCTTGACTTGTTCTACCTCTTGAGGTCAAGAGGCAGAACAAGTCTGTTGTTTGTGTGTGTGTGTGTGTGTGTGTGTGTGTGTGTGTGTGTGTGTGTGTGTGTGTGTGTGTGTGTGTATGTGTGCGTGCTTGAGTTTGTGGGTATAAGCAATACAACAGTCATCAATGACTCAGGAATATCCTTGTTTCTCAAACACTGTCCCAGTCATAATTAATTAATTCTTTTTGTGGCATCATACATAATCACTGATGGTTCAGCCCCATCCACTTTTGTTATGAAAAATTAAACAATAAAACCTCTTTTACACTAGCAGATATACTGAATTCCTACCCAGAGTAAATGTGGCCAGAGAGTAAAATTAGACAAAACATCATAAACTAGGAATTACACTGTAAACAAGGCTAAAAGTCTACAGCCACAATAATATTGGTAACTGGAAAAATGTTTGATGCTGTGAAAAAATCTAAGTTTAGTCTGTTTTAATATGCTGACACTTGTTAATTGGGAATAAACACACTGACAAATGGCTAACACCTGAAATGTTTCTGTGTTAATTCCCTGCTACTAAGAGGTAAACAACCAAAGAGCCGATGGGCATGTAAGCAGTTTTGTAAAGACAGCAGTGCTTTGGGCTAAATACTTAAGTCACCATGCTAACATGCTCACAATGACAGGGCTAATATGCTGATCTTTACCGTGTTCACCTTCTTAGTTTAGCATGTTGCATGCAATGTTATTTCTTGCAGGTATTTGTTGATGATAATCACATTAATTAACTATGTAAAATCTTAACCTGATTATGGAATGAGATTATAACCAAAATTAGTACAATTTATTCTGAAGGTGACATGAAAATATGCACCAAATCATGACAGTCCCTCCAGTAGTTGTTGACAGTCAAGACCAAAGTTGGCAATGCTGTTACTGAGGCTAAAATTGTTATTGAGGCTTTGAGTTAGTAAGAACGTTCCTTCTCTCTGTGTGGAAAAATGAAAACCTTAGCTTTGGAAACCAAAGTGCTATTTTGCCTCATTGTGATAAATGATACATGCTAAAATAAACACTCAATAAGAAAAAAAAAAAACAATGGCTAAGTTTGTGCAAACCAGGAAATAGCAGGGAATTCTGTGGACAGATTCATGGCACCCCTAATGGTAAACAGTGTAATCATGTGGGGATTTGAGTGATGTGATGCGAAACGCCATTATATAACAAGATGAGGGACAATCCAAGTCCTGCAGGAGGTCCCCCGCAGTGACTGGAATTTTATTTGTGTGGGCCTCGGGCGGCCACTGGCACTCCTGCTAATCTGGCACCATCAAAAGAATGCCAGTGAGTGAGCAAGTCATTGCTCAAGTCCAAGTTAGTTATTATGTCCAAAACGTTGTATTGTGGGTATGAATTGACTCTCCAACTGAGAAAGCATTTAAGAGATTTCCCTTTACTTGAGCTCAGAGTACAATAACCTTCCGTAGGTTGGGCATTTTGGGTTAATAAAACTATTGAAAACTTGCACTGTGGGATTTGGGAAAATGAAATAACTTTAAGCCAGTATTACATTTAGTAACCTTAAGTTCTTGGTTTGATATCTCAGCCTCAAAGAGAGGATTAAGCTAAGTTTCTTGCATTCAGTTTTCTGAAGCTACAATGTCCTGATATGTACCACAATTTTCCTATTGCAGTATTTTTGTCAGAGCCCACCTACACTCCTGGTCTATGGATACTAGGAGCGGTCAGGGTTGGTCAGCCAGGATCTGAATTACATTACCTTTGAGAGCTAATTGGCCCCTATAAATGTGCTAATATATTAATTGACTGCTTTCCTTGGTTCTTCATGAACATGTTTCAAGGGATTAGACTGGTTCGATTGTTACTATGCACATGGAGGATTTTCTCTGTGGAGGTGATCTGTGCCTAAGTTCATTGATGCTCCACACTGAGAGCCTCATGGAGTCTGTGCCTCCCTGATGACGGATTTATACTCTGTGGGTGTACTGGTCATTATCAATAGGAAGCAACGATGGTGGACAATCTAACCATATAATTTTAGAGCTTGGAAGGTCATACACAGGACACAGATGCTGGGCTGCAACACGGTGCTGAAATTCCCTCATTTTAAGCAGAGCAATTGCCATGGCTGAAAATACCGATGCCCAGTTGGCTGAGGTATTTCCTCAGAGAGGAGTGTCCTCTCTGCAAAGCTGGAATGAGGGAGGGAACAATTATTAGCTCAACAGACACTGTGGACAAGTACGACTCACCATAGCCTCACAATCAAATACTGTTCAGTCTGAATGGGTAGAAATCTGTGTTTTCCCCACAGGGTTTAATCATTGGCATATGCAAATGTTCTCAAACTGAGTTGATTTAATGCTGCTTCAATACATTTAATAAGAACCTTCAAGGCAAGAGCAAGATCACATGGCACAGTCATGCATTTGTAGGTGAAAGTCATCAAGCCATAGAAATTTCCTGTGGGCTTTTTTCAAAAACACAGGTCCAGGTTGGCAGGGATAGCCCCTCATCCACTATTAATTGTAGTGTCCAGCACCCAGGGATGAAATGTGCACACACACCACTTGTTCCAAGCTGACAGTGGAAGGACCATGTAGGTTATGAGCTTTCATATGTGGAGGGCGTTTACTGCCCTCTACTGGTAAAGGGGGGGTGATATGGGACTACACTACTCCGTCAGTAGTGTCTGATAGTTGTACCTCTGCACTCAATGTGGTTATGACTTAGTTATTCATAACAACAGTGCTTAAACACTGTGGTCATTTTTCCATCATGCAGGTCATTCGACAGTGCTGGGCCAGTTCAGGTAACAAAAAGTTATCTGAAAGAGAGGCCCCTCTGTTTCTGTGAATGATCTCATAGACTAAAGTGCCGCAGAGAAGGTAGAGTATTGCAGGAAACAAACTCTCCACAGAGCAAATGTTTTCCTTATTTGACTATTTTAGTGCAAACCTCTTAGAAATGAGGTACAAACTGCTGAAATAGCAATTTGATGCATGGCTGACAGTGAGTTTGAAAGGTAGGCAGAGGTTTGGATGTTTCAGCAAACTCAAAGCTAGGCACAGATTTCATTTGTCATGTTATACACTTTTTGCAAATTTTATGACATATAGTATTAACCCCCTCATCAGGGATGGTTTTCACTAATACACTTTTGGATACAATTTTCGAAATCATGTTACCACATTTGAATGATAAAGAACAAAGAAACAAAGAAAAAGTAATTTCTCATTAATAATATTTATTTAATTTGATTTGCCTGTGTTTTTCTTACATTACAATATATCTATGATCGGGAGATAGAATCACTCACATAAGCTACCTTGTATGCTCAGCTATGGAGGATGATTGTATTTCAATAACTGGTTTAAGAATATTCAATATAACCTGAAAACCACACAATTCTTTTTTTTATCCTACAGTCCAAAAACTTGCAGATAGACTGGAAATTGCCTGTAGCTGTTGATGTGGCAGCAAATGTGCTTGTTTCTCTGTGTTAAGTCCCTCAAAGCCTAAGAACCTTTTCAGTGTTGTTGCAACATTTTTCTGGGAACCGCCACCCTGTGAGACTTTCTGCAAACATCAATCAAAGCAGATACATACAAAAAAATGCTTCTTTTACACACTTAGGACATTTGTGATTGGTGGATTGATTTAGTCCAGGATAAATGCTATCTGATGCAGTTTATTTGGGGCTATGAAAACTCTCATGGTATCAGCAGACAATTCAAGCAGACTTTAAGAACCAAAATCATTCATAACATCTTAATGAATTGAGTTTATGCACTATTAATATTATGTCATAGATTTACAGCAAGGAGCAAAATTATGTATTGACATGGATTTTTGAAATATGCCAGATGGTTGCAGAGATTGCCTAAACTGCTCCATATGGGTATACTCACATGAGCTCGATCTTATTCTGTGAAGTGTGTGAAATTTTTCTTTTAATTTGATACAATTGACAAACAACAGAAAAAGACTAACTAAACTAACTAAATAACTCACTAAAAGTGAAGAGAATGTTATTATCTATAAGAGACGTTTGGCATGCAGAGGTTTTACATTTACATTACAAGTACTTAAGTTATGCCATCTAATGGTCATAAATTGAACTTCTTTTTTTTTTTGCAGAACTAAAGTATGACCTTTTCTTTCATTTCTTCCCAGAAGATCTTCATGAAGATGACAAATCAAAACACACTTGTCATGGTTGGATGCCAATAACCACAAGACCATGGAAGGGGATAACATGCTGAACACCACTGTAAATACCAGTACAATGGATATCCACCTAGTGACGCACAGTCTCTGGGAGGTGATCACCATTGCAACTGTGTCAGCTATAGTCAGCCTCATCACAATTGTGGGGAATGTTCTGGTAATGCTCTCCTTTAAAGTCAACAGCCAACTAAAGACAGTGAACAATTACTACCTGCTGAGTCTGGCAGCTGCGGACCTCATCATAGGTGTTTTCTCCATGAATCTGTATACCTCTTATATACTGATGGGCTACTGGGCCCTAGGAAACCTCGCCTGTGACCTGTGGTTAGCAGTAGACTATGTAGCTAGTAATGCATCAGTCATGAATCTGTTGGTGATCAGTTTTGACAGATATTTTTCCATCACCAGGCCTCTGACCTACAGGGCCAAGCGGACTCCCAAACGAGCTGGGATTATGATAGGTTTAGCCTGGCTGGTGTCACTTATTCTGTGGGCTCCACCAATACTCTGCTGGCAGTACTTTGTAGGAAAACGAACTGTCCCTGAGAGGCAATGCCAGATCCAGTTTTTCTCTGAGCCAGTAATAACCTTTGGGACAGCGATTGCAGCCTTTTATATCCCCGTGTCAGTCATGACAATCCTCTACTGTCGAATCTACAAGGAGACAGAGAAAAGGACCAAGGATCTGGCTGAGCTCCAGGGGATTAACTATGCCACAGACTCTGGGGTCACTCAGCCTCAGAAGACCATTATCAGATCCTGTTTTAGCTGTAAACTAAGATCGGCTTCGCATGACAGGAATCAAGCCTCCTGGTCGTCTTCCAGCAGGAGCAATGCTGCCAAATCAGCAGCCACCACCAATGACGAGTGGTCCAAAGCCGGTCAACTGACCACCTTCAATAGTTATGCCTCCTCAGAAGATGAGGAGAGGCCTGTGTCCCCAGGAGGCTTCCAGCCTTCATTCAGGAACCAGGCTTGTGAAGCCGGCAAGAGCGGAGTAGGCAGTGAGAGCGAGCAGCTCAGCAGCTATGACGAGGACAGCTTCTTCCAGACACCACCAAAAAGCAACTCTCAGAGGAGCAGCAAGTGTGTGTCCTACAAGTTCAAACCTATGGCCAAAGACACCCATGTGGAGCACCAGAGCAAAAATGGAGACACCAAAATGGCATCATCAACGTTTTCCTCAGCCGAGTCCATGAGCGTTCCATCCACCTCCTCGACATCTAAACCCATAGACGCCACGCTGAAGAACCAGATCACCAAGAGAAAGAGGATGGTGTTGATCAAGGAGAGGAAGGCAGCTCAGACTCTCAGTGCTATCTTGCTTGCCTTCATCCTAACATGGACACCTTATAACATCATGGTACTGATTTCCACCTTCTGCTCAGACTGCATCCCCCTCTCCCTCTGGCACCTGGGCTACTGGCTGTGCTACGTCAACAGCACTGTCAATCCCATGTGCTACGCCCTGTGTAACAAGACTTTTCAGAAGACCTTCCGCATGCTCTTACTCTGCCAGTGGAAGAAGAAACGGATTGAGGAGAAACTATACTGGTATGGACAGAATCCTGTGGTCAGCTCCAAACTCACATGAACTATTTTTTTTTTTAAGATGGTTTATGACAATGGTTGCAAATCATGTTTGTACTGATGATCTTGGCTTTATGAACTTGAATTCTAGATACATTTGGTGATATCAAAAGTAAAAATGGTATCTAAAGAAGCTGGTGCAACTTAAAAAGTTGCATATTAATCAGTAGGTCTGCTATAGTGTATGTTACTTACTGCTCAAACTATGGAAATGGAAGAGGATTATAAAACTGTCCCGACATACTGTAATCAGTGACACTGTATATAGGTTCTACAATATTAAAAATATCAGTATTTCCCCCAAAATGAAATGCTATTGACTAACACATAGAATATTTCATATTGTACTGTGAGTATTCAATATGCACTGTTAGATAATTGGAAACCATAATAAAATTGTTCCGGTGTAATATTTGTCACTGTATATTGGTTTTAAAGTGTTAAAATTTGCAGTTTCCCCCTCAAGTTGATGCTTTACACACAAGATCTGTTTAATATTGTAGGTATTGTGTTTGTATTGAGGATGCACATGTTGGAGTTGCTATTTTATTTTCAAGGGCTAATACGTGTGGTCCCGATGTCAGAATCTGCTTGCTCAAGTCAAGATTGTAACTTGATGATAATCAAAGCCTTTTTCACATGTGCCATTGTCATTTGTAAGAAGAGTGAATATAGATTCAGATTCATTGTTTTCACATCACATGTTCTGCTTTTTCTTCCATAAATGAAATTTAAAAAATGAATAATGAACACCAAACTGCACCCTACTGGTCTAACCTATGGCTTGTCAGTCGTTTTACTCAAACTACATGACAAACTTGCTGAACAATATCAGTGTTTACATAGAGACAGTATGGAGGATTTAAGAGCACATGTTTATTATAACCTGTTTATTACTCTTCATCCTCAGGATCTTTTCTTTTTCTTTGAGCACTGAAATACAGTATTTGTTTTCTCTGAATTACTGTAGCTAAATCAATGTCATATCATCATATCTTCATTGTATTTCTGGCAAACTTGTAATGTACTGTGGCAAAAAAAAAAAATGCAGTTTGTCTGTGAAATATTCCTTTCTGTAATCATTGGATGGAAGATGACATGCAAAAGATATTTTACATGTGTCAAAAGGTAAATGTCATGAAACACCTTTTTGTAACTGTGATAACCCAGTAATCTGCACTTGCAATTTGGGGAATGACAGAGATGCTTTGCTTCATGTATTGACATGGTTGATGTTGGAAACAAAGCTAGAGCTAAAACCGTGATGCATTTTTTTATACTGTGTTTCAAGTTTGTGATGATCTTTTTTTTTGTTTGTTCTTTTCAGTATTTTGTGATCCATGCATTTGTCCATGTCCATGCATTTCTGAATAAAATGTGGTGAATTCAATGTCCAGCATAATAGCTAAAAAGAGAAAATTACTGATGTCACTTGTTTTAGTCTTTGTTAAAAAGACAATTATTATCCTACAAAAAAAAAAGAAAAAAGTAAAAAAAAGGCTGAACCTCTAACATTTATCACAAATGCTCAAAAAATGTGTCCTTATAGCTCATCTTTCTGGCAGTCTCTGCTTTGAATCAGTTTGACTGTGTCTGTAGGTCTCACCATCATCCATGAATACTTGCACAGTCGCTCCTTGTTGCAGTCCTTCTGCCAATAGATGACGTTCCTGCGATTTAGATTGGCACCAGCACAAGCATCGTACCACCAACCTCCTCCAGGCACCCCCTGAAACTCCAGCTTGGCACAGTTTTGGAAGTAGTTGTCGTTGTCTCTGTCTTTAGTGGTGAATTTCTGGTTGTCATGCAGGTAGTTCTCTGTGTCCAGGGTCAGAGCATCCAAAGCTGTGCCCTGGAACAAGCCCAGCCTCAGCCTGTATGCTGATGCTTCATCCTCCACTAGAACGGGATCATACTCCCCCATCTTGGTGATGGCGTCTGGGTCCACTAGTTTTACTCCTAGTTTATAGCGCCCAGGACCACAGGTGAGCTGATGAAGGTATTCATTCCCGAGCCAGTGATCCCCAGTGACATCCCCAAAGCCATGCTTGTACTCAGCCCAGGTACGATCAAAATCCACGCTGCTGTTAACAGTGATATGCTGAACAACAGTCCATCCTCCTTCTTGCATGGCACAGTAGGCTACGATGGGGGAGTCACCTGGTTGTATCAGGTACACTCCATCTCTGGCCTGGCCTGAAGAGGTCATCAGCATTTCATGACAGTCTCTGGGCAGCACTGTTGGGCAACATAAACATTAACAGTCATAACTGTGAATTAATAAAGGGAAAGAGTGGTCTCTAGCTTCCTATTTAACTCTAGGCAAAAAAGTGAATAATTTCAACCTATGTCTTCAGTGTCAAAAGCTACACTGTGGTAAACAGCAATGCACATGCAAGAACTAGACATTACAGTGACTTTAACAGCATACCATCACTGTTTCTCAATATTTTCCATGTAAACATGGTAAAACCTTGATCAATTGCCAGAGTATTACAACTGTCTGACAAACTATCTAACTAAGATACACAAATCACCTCATAATGAGTCACTGTGCAGTTTGGGTCTACAGGCTGGAATTTGACCCACACCCACAGAAGAATCCGCACAGATAATCTGAGATAAAGTTAATTCAGCATTTCAAAGCAATCACAGGGCTGTTTCATACCAAATACACACCGTACTACTACTACCACTAAGTTAGAAGTGCCTTTCATTCCCCAATAACTTCAAACAAACACACATCATTGAGACAGACCGACACAGAGACAAGTCAAACTGAAAGTGAAAGTCGACACAAGCAAATAATACCTCTCATTCCACGGTTCAGGACCAAGTTATGCTCGTGTGGAGGAAGCAGATTCAGGTTTTCAGCTTGGAGATGCTCCATGTTAACTCCAGCCACACTAAGCAACAGCAAGGCCACTGCTGGCAGCCAGCATCTCAAACACTTCATCCTTCACTTTCCTGTTCCTGTGGGTTTAGTTAATGAAAGCTTCTTATTGAATTCTGTGAACTTAATGAAGAACACACAACAATACTGCACCCAAGAAAGAAAAAAAAAAAGATTGAAGGCATCTGAAATCTTTAAGGTCAGTGTGCTTACCTTCAGTAGAGGCCCTTGTAATGAGGTGACAGAAATATATTGTTCTCTATACCTGAATCTTCTCCAACGCTCCTACTATATTAGTCTCGTCTGACTGAATGAAAAGCACGAGAGTGCAAACAAGACTGTCGACTGCTGAGCACAGATTCAGAGTTCACTGAATTGCTGGCCCTTTCACACAGCCTCTCCTGCCCAATCACGTCTGGACTTCAGCCTCAGGTTCACATCACAATGACAGACACCAACCCTCCACTTATCTGTTTCAAGTCAGATAAACCTGCATGTAAATTGAGAGATATGAGCTATGTAAACCCATATATCTGCTTCACTCAAATCACTTTAAGACTGAGTGAGGCTGAAGTCCAAGTGAAGCTGAACCGTAGGGATTCAACTGAAATTTGGTGCTGGTGATAAACTGCACTAAAACTTCAGGTTAAATACCGTGTCGTGTTAAAGTGTTTTTATTAATTAACAGAAATGTATCAGTTATGTCTCTTCCCACAAAAGAAGTTAAACACACAAAAAGATTATAACCACAAACTTTAAAATTCAAAATACAAACTTTATTTATCATCATTGGGGCAATTAAATGAGATACACACAAACAACATATCAATGAAACAAAATTCTTGTGTTTATTGTTACAGCCATCAAAGCATCCACATTTCTGTGACATAACTTAAACTGTATAATAATATGTCAAATTTGCCACATAGTTAATTTCATATTGCACACTCTCAGTATTTAACTGATCAAAATACACCAATCTCTACAGACAATATACAGTGCAATCTAAAAACAGAGTAGCAGGTCCTATCTACACTTTCCACCAAGGATACTTTTGAAATATTTGAGGGCACTGTTACCAGAGAAAGATCTGTTATCTGGCTCTTCATTGCTGTCAGGTGAGTTGGGACAGAAAGGAATCAATGGCCTAAGGGAAAAAGGGAAAGTAAGACCAACAGGTTTTTTGTACAGTATGAACAGTGTAAGAACATTCAAAGTCAACGATAACAGTGGTAACCCTGTATTCATACGTACAGCACTGACCTTTGCCATGTCTCCTGCAGCTCCTGGAGCAGATTTCAGTGAAGGCTCCTGATGCCATAACTCCAATAACTGCTGATTATAGACCTGGAAATTCCTTCAACAAAGTAAAAAAAACAAAAAACAAAACAAAAAAACTTTATCACAACAGTTTGATCTACAATTGTAAAATATTGTATAATATTAAGTGATGCTGTATGGGTTTTTAATGCTTTGATAAGACAATTTGAGTTGGATATATATACACAGCATTTATCTGTATGAAGTATTGCACATCTCAAAAAGAACTTACTTATCTAACAGAGGTTTAGATGATCCACTGTAGCCACTTGCATTTAGTTCCTCCCACCACTTTTTCAAAACTGAATTGATCCAGTTTAAACCAACAACAAGATACCTGTAAGTATAAATGACATCATTTATTTCCGTTTCTGCATTATCCTGTTACTATACATCCTGTAAATCCTTCTATGTGCCTTATGTATTTTATTTTGTGATCGTTCTGGTTCATTCAAGCAGGGATACTCACTCTTCGTATGGACTGGCGAGGACTTTTTTGATTAAAGGAAAGAGGTCAACACAACAGCCAATGGTAATCTCTGTCGAGTCCTTGTCAATGCTGTCAGGAGAATTAGATTTAAATGACATGTACTTCGCTTGTAGGCTGTGTTACTCAGTCTCTTGCAAAATACAATGCTTACCTTTTGCTTATCAGGGGCAGAAAATCAACAAACGCACCAGTGTCTTGGATTCTGTACAAAGACAGTGATGTAACGACACCTTTGAAATTCTATCACACATATTGCGTGGCACATGTTTGCAACCAACCAACACTAAGTACCTCAGAAAGTATGTCAGTAGCTCTCCAACATTTCTCTGCCACAGTGTTAAAGCTACTTTCAGTCTGAGATTTCTTCCAAAGAGCACATCAGTCATTGTTTTATGATCCCTTGTGAGCTGAAAAATATGGATCGGTTCAGACAGATTAAGCATTTCAGAGAAACACAAATTCATAAAAAGAGCCACAGCAAAAGGAACAGAGATATAGTCTGAGCCATGATAGTATTCCTGACCTCAGTGAGTGTAGAGTAGTCGCTTTGTTCAGGACCTGTTCTGCCAGCCTTGTGGTTATTGTTGACATTTAGTGGGAACTCCCAAGGGTCCATGTCAAATATCTCCTGTTGCATGTCCTGTAAGCAGTTCATCTCATTCTCCTTGTTTGCAGCATCATAATTCCTCCCAGACCCGAGCTGCTTCCTCCGAGCCACCATCAGATGATGGGTCTTCCTCTTACAGGACACCACCCGCTTCACTCTGCCTGGGTTGTTACCAGAGCGACTCACTGGATACCTGGGTAGGGTAAAATGTTTTGAGGGAAATGAGAAAAAACATAATGCAATTGCTGTAGTAAACACAAAAGATGCACAACTTACCTCTTTTTGTTGGACTCCTCATTTTTATCATAATCCACCTGCATAGAAAAATACAGTTTGCATGGTGATAACACTATGATAAGCAGCAAAAGAGGTCCAGCTTATGGAAATAGATTTGTATTTTAAAAGGAGATACCGAGGTCACCTCTTTCGTGTTTCCCCCACGAGGGTAGGTCACTCTGTACTGGGCTGCATCATGGTGGAAGGCATGCTCAAGATTTTGATAGTCTCCATCCTCACAGTTGGAGTCCATTATACCTAAACAAAAAGAGAGACTCAGTTACAGCAAATTACTATACCTAAAACACAAACACACACACGGTGGAAAAATATGAAATAAAAGAGAATAAAGTTTTTATTTTCCAGTCCATACAGGCTCTCCAGGCTAAACATAATAAAACACAATTTCCCATAATCCACGTGGGCATTGTTGTCCTTCTGCACAATGACGTAGTCAGTAACTGCTTTCCGGGCCAGACAGCTGAGTTGTGTTGTGAGTGTTTTAAGCTATTAATTTAACATTTAGCTTACTTATTCGGGTCAGAAAGGCTGTTACGCTTTTCGAAAAACCGTATTCCGTGTCATTAAACTCTAAGTGTCGTTCAAAGACAAAATAAACGGCTTTTTATTGTGTCACGGTATAGCATAACGTGCTATAATTTACCTGTTAATAACAAGTAATTGAGTCAATCAGCTAACAGCTAACGAAATTAAAACAGGTTTGACGTTACATCCTGTGATCTATAAAATACTTAACGTAAGGATATTCTTCAGCTGCGTTACATTTGACAACTTGATAACCTATCCTGAATGGTGTCTCTGTCGCACTCACCTGGTTTTCCCTTTTCTAAGCGGAGATACTAGAGCTAAACCTTCCCTTTCCTTATTTGAAGCGACTGCCAGATAGCTTAGCTAACAGACACTTCCAACTGACTCAGGCTAATACCGCCCAATATCAGAGAATAAAGCATCTTATTCATAATGCAGTTTGTCCAATGTGCACCCTCTAGCGACCTTTGAGATACTTGTGGTGCAGATTCGTTAAAGGGGTAGTCCACGCCAGTGTTTTTAAACCATGCTCCCAGTCACCTGATCTCACTGACGTCTTCAGTAACCATAACTTATCAGTAATAATATCTGGGATGGTTTTAGATCAAATTTGCATATGCGTCGTGACCCATGGCCCTTATACTGCCCTTATCCTGATCAGTGAGGCATATGATATCAGCTGTTTGCCTTAGCACTTTATTGATTCGAGGCAAGCTGTGGCTTGTGGGCTAACCTCTGCTGTACTTGAGCTCACTTTCACAGAAGTACTTCCCTGAATGCACAATGAAAAACAACATCAGCTGCTTTTATTGACACATCATCTCTTTCCGTGCAGTTCTCGCTGACTCTGCTGTTTTGGTTCTGCAGTTTCATCATTCAGGGTGACTGCAGGTTGACTGATGTCCACTTCCTCATCAAAGACCAAAATACAGTCTGTGTGTGTTTGTGTGTTGCTGCCACGGAGCAGTGTGAACTTGCTAACTTGGGTAAGTTATTGGAAGGCTTAAAAGAGAAAATATATTCATCCGCTTTGTTTTATATGAATCCCCTCAGTGTCATATAGTTTTTGGAATGAGAGCTTTAAAGATCATGTGATTGCAGTGGCAAACAATTTTATTATCTGGGTGTGTGTTGTGTTGCTACTTTAACCAGCCTCTTGTTTCTGCTGTACAGTGCCAAAATGGTGCCTGTTCATGCTGCTTGTGCCTTGTTAAGCCTTGCACCCCTGTTGGTGCTTGGTGTTCCTCCCATTTGGACCCAGCCAGAGCAGGTGCATCTCTCCTATACAGGTAAGTACTTGATCGTTTTGTATCGGCTTCGTGTGTTTTCAATTAGGGAAGCTATTTTCCCCATACCAATACAAGCCAGTGTCCAGGTCATATGGATTGCAGATTTGCAGATGTTTTGTACAGATCACTCAATGATATAATGACTAAAAGCACCGGTACTTTTACTGGTACGTGGCTCTGCAACAAGTTCACTAAAAGGTCCATTTCACTTTCAGTTATCTTGATATTAAAAAGCCTGTGAGTTTCATGTAATGTAGCTTAATTAAAGGCTGAGGTCCTCAATGAAACATTAAGGTTTACTCCCAGCAACAGAAGCATGTTCTGCTAAAGAGTCCTGCTGCATGTAAACACTACTTGTCCACTCTCTGTAAGTCATTTACTGTAGGTCAAATGCACCAGATCACTGTTTAAACTGCCACATATATAGCTTATGTTACCCTGATGCGCAGAGTCAGTACAACAGAAATATATATTTGTTTTTTCCCTATGAAGGTGAAACATGTGGTAGTCATTTAATGAGTTGATGTCTTGATGAATTGAGTACCTGGCCAGTCGTCAGCTTAACTTAGAATCTTGCCAGCGGCAAGATCAAAAGCAACACTCTTGTGCAATGTCAGCATCTATTGGCTTTCACATTTGCACCGGTAAGTGAATCCAGTAGTTCTGTCAGATCAATCTGCATCACATTTCCAACACCTGTGAACTTTTCTTCACAGGAGTGCCAGGTTCCATGGTAGTAACCTGGACCACCTTCAATAAGACAGAGAGCAAGGTGGAGTATGGCCTTCTGGGGGGTCGGCTCTTTGAGATGACCACCAGAGGTAACGCTACTCTGTTCGTGGACTCAGGAGAGGAGAAAAGGAAGATGTACATCCACAGAGTCACTCTCATAGAACTCAAGCCTGCTGCTGCTTATGGTGGGTTGGGTTTTATTATTACTGACTTTCTCTTTGTCAGACTGTCTCACCATATGACATGTAAAGATTAATATCTCTCCTATGTTCTTTCAGTTTACCACTGTGGCAGCGATGTGGGCTGGAGTGATGTGTTCTCCTTCATTGCTCTGAACGACAGCACCGGTTTCAATCCAAGGTTTGCTCTGTATGGTGACCTGGGCAATGAAAACCCTCAGTCTCTGGCTCGATTACAAAAAGATACACAGCTTGGCATGTATGACGTTATCCTGCACATAGGTAAGCTCCACACTTGCACAAACACTGCAACATTCTGCACTGCAAAGTCAGTGGAAGAGACATTTAAGTTTTTGTCAGTGAGAGTCCAAGGCATTAGTCATCCACAGATACTTGGCACAGCTCACAACAGATTGTATTAACATAAATCAAATCAAGTAAGTGAGATCCAACAGAAATGTCTGATGAAGAGGTAATTTATCAAGATAGTAATTGCTGTAATCAGTATAATAATACCCATTTGTCATTTGTAATTTTTGCTTTTGAACAACCTGTGTTGGATGTCGGTCACTTGCTTGCTCCATAGTTTCAGAGTTGAAAATATTAGTAGGTGGAAAGTAGAAACTAAACAGAATATAGGTCTGTGTTATGCCAAATTTTGTTTGCCAAAAAATCTGACAGAATCTCAGGCTCTCTAGCTTTTGGTCCCTGTCTCAGATTCATGCTAGAAAACAAATCGAACACAAACTTGTGTTACATCCACTTTATGTGTTTACAGAGTATAATTGTGTGGCTGCCTCACAAAGCACGATCACACTTTGGTTTCAGGCTAACTGTAGTCCTAGTCACTTATTAATGGAATATTTTGACCTTTTTGGGTTAATCACTTTCTTGCTGAGTGTTGTATGAGGAGACTGATGCCACACTCATGTCTGTATGCTAAACATGAGGCCTTTGCCAGCAGATGATTTGTTTAGCTTAACATGAAGACTGTAGGGGAACAGCTAGCATGGCTCTGTGCCTAGCAACACCTCAAAAGCTCAGCAATTCATTAGTTCCAACAGTACAGGCAGAGACAGGCTAGCTGTTTCCAGTCTTTATGCTAAGCTAATTTAACTGCCTGCTGGCCCTAGCTGCACATTAACCGTACATGCTCTTCTCATCTAACTCATCTAGCATACTCTCTAAAATGGAAACTGATCCTTTAAGTCTGATGCTATAAATTCAAACTTAGGAAAAAAAACAATATTTCTAGCTAAATCTATATATTTTTTGTTTTTGTTTTACAGGGGACTTTGCCTACGACATGCATGAGGTATTTTACTCCTCCGTCATCCTAATTTCATAAACTCTGATGATACCTGAGCTCAGTTAAAATCAGACAGCAAATTTCTTTCATCAGTAGTTTATACTCTTAAAGCCACTCTGATATTCCACTAATTCCACAACGACAGATGAGATAAGCCACTTTACCTTTCACCACTGTCCCCTTCTCAAGGCTCATCACTGTTTATTAGCAGTGCATATAAAAGGCACTCAGCTGTGGTTGAGACACACAGCTTATGATTAGCATTACTGCGAAATGCCTTAAGCCTGCGGTGAAAGATGAGAGTCCGGTTCATGTCGCCCAAGTATTTCATGAATAAAAATAATGCCATTCAAAACCTCAAATCTTAAGACCCAATAACATATTTGCTCATCTGAAAACCTCCCAGCTGTCATCTGTGATATTTAGCGGACATAACCTTGTCTTGGATGCTAATATCATTTTTCCTGAAACGAGTTCCTGCATTATTAGTGCCCTTTTTTTAATATGGAGAGAATGCTAAATGCAATCAGCAGACTCCTGCAAAAATTAATAACCAAGCTGTGCTTTCAGCTGGAATGTAGAAGTACATCCTGCGGCTTCACTCCTATTATAAATAGAAAAACAGAGAAAGGGAATTTTGTCTGAAAGGTCATTAATGGCTGTGGCAGGTAAAAGCCGTCAGGACAGCCATGAACCGCAGTGTTTTAAAAAAGTCACTTCTGGTTTCAATGAGGTTTGTTTGGTAGGCTGATGAAACATTCCTGCACTTCTCTGGAAAATGGACTGAGTCAGTTGTTAAAGATAATTTGGCTAAGTGTCAGTAAAAGGAGTAAAATGAAACATTGTTGTCTAACGGGAAAATCTTTGGTGTCATGTTTAACAGCTAAATGACATATGTTCCAGGACAATGCCAGGATTGGGGATGAGTTCATGAGGCAGATCCAGTCCATAGCAGCCTACGTGCCCTACATGACCTGTCCAGGCAACCACGAAGCTACATAGTAGGTGGTACTCAATAAATGTCTATTTTCTTACTGTGACATTTGTACTCTTTGGGTGTAATAGACACACACTCTGTAAAGAAATCTTTCTTTTAAGTGTGATGACATTTAGTGGTCAGTGAGTCAAATGAAAGCTGTCTTTTGTCTTTTGTTTGTCTTCTGCTTTCTATTAGCCAATGTTTTCCTTTATGTTTAAAGTAAAGTGTGAATGTGCATGTTTTTCAAAAAAAAAAAAAAAAAAAAAAAAAAATCCCTCTCTGGTCAGCAGTTTTTCTGCTAGAAAACACGTTGGTCTGCTGAAAAGTCCTCACTGTACCATTTGAACAGATGGGAACTATTTTGGTCTGTAAAGGCTGGAGCGGCATCAGGAACCACCAACATCTAAACAAGGCAATCCCTTTCCAAAACAAACATTTATCTGACTGGGAATCATCAGCTCGCTATCTGTTTTTCAGTTCCCAGCGTCAGGCTGTGGTGATGGGAACTGTCTGCGTTTTGACTCATCGTCACTGAATGTGTTGTTCACATTTAAGTCCTGGAAACCTTGTGGACGAAGAGACTAAACAGGGGGGAGAGAACAATGCAGAGACTCAATAGTGGTAAAACTAATTAGAAACAATTAGTCGATTTATCGATTAGTCTATCATCTGAAAATTAATTTGATAATTGATTAAGCACTTGAGTAATTTTTTCAAGCTATATCCTGAACATTGGCAGGTTCTAGCTTCTCAAATTTGCTGTTTCTCATTGTCGGACAGTTTGTATGATTATGTATGTTTGACTAGTTTATTTAATTTTATTTACAGACAAAAAGTTATCAGTTAATCAATAAAAGCCAGATTTATTGATTATGGACATAATCATGTGTTAAAGCCTGAACAAATCATAGCAGCCTAGAGTCCAGCTGTACGTGCAGGGTCTTTGCATAGATGTTATGACATACTGTATTACATATTATATTATTGCTTTTATCTTTCCTTTAGATAAATATCTTGTAATATAATACAATATGTTTTCAGTAGATTTCGAGGTAAATTACAATTTCAGTTCCATAGAATTTTATTAAAGACGATGGAAGATTTTCAGCAGCCTTCATATGCTTTTTATCCTGAGGATCAGCAGCTACTGTGTGTGTGTCGAATTCCAAGAACATCTGCGGGTCTTGGTTGTGTGTGTTTATGCATTTTAAAAGACTTGGTGCCTGATCCTGTACCATAATATTTACTTGCTTTACTGTACAGACAGTCCTTGTCTGGCCTTGCCATGTGTAATGTGACTACTGCCTGGTCTTCATTAAGGAGCTGCTAACAGTAGTCTCTTTTCTTTGGCATTGCATCCTGACATAAGAAACTGATATCAAGAACCAGCTCGCTGCATTACATAACCAGAAATCCAGTTCCTCCCTCCCTCTCCTATACCTAAATGTGTGTTTTGTTCTGCGGTGTTGTTAAGAATCCAAATATTCCCAACGGCTGGCTGCTGCCTTTCTTCCTTGCCGTCTGTTGTGCTCCCCTCTCACTATACTACTCTGTTCCTCTCTCTTTCCAACCTCAAAACCTAATGGGTAAGAGGCAATTGAAACTGTGCTGACCACAAAAGTTTTCAGTCAGCATTCCAGCAGTATGAGAACAGCGGGTCCACAGAAGATGCTAAGGCCCCAATCAAGACTGTCTTTGTTCACCAAGCACAACGTATGGTTCATCAGGTCCTCAGGGGAACTGGGCAGTTATTGTCGCCGTTTGAAACAATGTCCTGTGATGGGAGTTAGTGATATGATTCTTGACGACTTTAATTTCTCCAACTGCTTGGATTAAGCTCATCAGATGATGAAAAGGAAGATTTGATGAGGAGGGAAAATCTTGTTGGGTCAGTTTAAGAGTCAGGCTTTTCACATTGAAGTTGACATCCACCAGATGCCTATCTCAACTTTGTTTTAGTGGAAAAGCAAACACACGTGGAAACAAGCATGCTTTGGGTTACAGAGGATGACTCACATGTTACATTGGAACATCTCAGTGCAGCTTAATGACACAAATATAAGCTTATCATATTTGTACTCAATCAGATTTTCCACAGCTGAGCCACAAAACGAAATACTTTAAAGCCTGTGGTTGATTTTATTTCTACAGGCAAAATCCTTTTCCTCAGGGTAAGCCTGGTTATATCACTGTGTTTGGATTCTGAGAGACTATGTGTATTATTTCACTAAATGAAAATTGATTGTTTATTGCTACTAACTAGAAATGCCTTCCCAGATGCCCCTAGATGTTTGGCGGTTCCCTTCCTAGCCACAAGGTGGGAGTATAAACCCATCTTCTGACTGTTCCTGGTTCAGTGCCATGACTTAGAACTCCAGAACTTAATTGGTTTCCACAGGAGCAGATCACACCCCATTGGCCCTCGTTTAACTCGAATGAATTTTGCCCTTCAGTTAGGATATACCAACTCCATTTGATGCACTGTTGTGAATGCTTAGATACTGGTTTCAAGTATTTTTTATAATCAAGACTTAAACATGAAATTTTGAAGTTTTAGCTATAAACTGTTGAAGCTTGTGTTGATTTGGGGTAATAGTAAAATAAAATAGTCAAATTAGATACAAAGAGATTTTGAATCAAACAGTTTTCTCTTTGCTGACTGATCACAGCTCACAAACTGACCTTTTACTGATTATCATACTGATCTTGGCCCTTTAAACCTGATGTAGGTGTCCACAGAAAGCTCAGGTCTCATTACTTTTAGACTTATTCAGCATTGGTGAAGGTCTCTGCGATCCTCCTTTTGTGTCCCTGTTCATGACCTTTGACCTCTGACCCTGCTGTTCTCTAGTTACCCCTAATCCAACATTAACCCAGTCAGTGGAGGGATCTGAACTGTCCCACCCTGCCCCGGCTGCTGTCCAGAATGTAGCCTTACGTAAGACAAGAAAACAATCATTCCCATCACCTCGCTTAGTTAATGGCCCGTTGAGAAGACTGGCTCCTGCTTTCATTCTGCAGACAATTAAAAAGCTGTGAAAAGAGACTGGCGGATTGGCGTCAAGGAGAGCTTTCCATGAAAGAGTTTTTCCCTCTTTGCATGGTGCACCCATTGTAATATTTGGACATGACTGGTTTAATGTGATGGTGCTCTTTCAGCTGATGCCGAGTTTTTGGAGGATGTGTCTGTGTCTAGAAATCAGTGGTGGCGATTGTGGTAGTGATGATATATACAGTAAGTGTAGTGGTGGATTGATCTAGGTAAGCACCCTACTATATCTGGATCAAGTAGGAACCACCACAACTCAATGCTAAAACCACTGTGGAAGTGCCTTTAAATGTGACTCCTCTAATGGCTGCTGGATCTAAAATTACAGTCTTCTTGTCAAAGGTTTAAAGAAGGGTGCATTTAGAGGCCTCTTTTCTTGATTGACAGGTGTAGTACACTCAGCCATGGTGGCTCCTACTTGCTCATCCGATCTCAGCTCCACCCAGGTCTCCCCCGCATCGCCCAAATTTTGATTATCTGGCTTCAGAAACTGACCAAGATTCTAAGCTTCAAAACATCCTCTTAAAAACCTATAGGGTGATGTCACAGAGGCTACATCCATGTTTTTCTACAGCCTTTAATTTGGAGGGGCGGCCATTGATAGCCTGGCTACAGCAAAGTGTATGGTTTCTCAGAATATCTAGGGATGGCTACATTTTTTTTAGAGGTTAGAAGCAGATGTCAACACCACAGTTTGATGGTCATCTTTATCCAATGATATACCGCCCTGCGTTGTCTGCCAAGTGAAAACTGAAAATGGACATAAAATACAGTTATTTTAAGAAGTCAGCCTTAAAATAAAAGTGTAGTCACATTGTATAGCGAAGCTTGGAATTATCTTGACTGTATTCTGAATGGATTGCAGGTCTTGCAGAGCTGTGCTGTAGGCACCGCAAAATAAGAGAGAGCGGCAGTCTGTGGCGTTAATTGCTGTTTGTTAGATATTCAAGGAGCGTACACTGTATGATCACTCCATCTAATTACATTTCTCACGATCTTCTGTTCACAGCAACTTCTCCAACTACAGGAATCGCTTCAGTATGCCAGGCCAGACTGAGAGCCTGTGGTACAGGTAAGGGAAAAGAACACGATATTAGTTGCTTTAGTCGAGATGAACTTTGACGGGCTTAAGCAGGTGAAAGAACCACAAGCAGTTGTGGTCAGTAAAAGAACATTTCATGCAAGAAGTGGATGCTAGCTGTACGCACAAAGCTAGAAAGGAAAAATCAATTATTTTCCAACAGAGGCCCCATGAGAGTATCATGTGAACTTGTACCAAACCTCCTACTCAGTTTCAGGCAAGCATTAATGAGCTGTAAGGGGCAGCCCAGAGAAACTGGGAGCAGAGGATAGCATCGCTCCTTACTCTTAGTTTAGTTGGCCTCTCCTATCTTAGGAACAAGGGAACTACACAAAGGAGCTATACATCTGACTAGGTGACTCATAGCCCACTTCAGACTTCCTTCTCTCAGACAGTAAGATAATACCCTGTTAGTCCACAGGCCAGCTGCCCACTCCTCAGTCCCTGGGCCCAGACCCAGACAGGCCTGCTGGCTGAGAGCCCTTCGCTCATGTGCGCGGTTATGAACAAGGGGAGGAAGAGAGGACACCGTAGAGGCAATCGGAAATCCCTCAACTGCTACTGGAAACATACAGCACACATGTACAGAACACATGCCTTTTTTTTTTTTTTTTTTAACGTCCCATGTAAGCATTCTTATTACTGTAAGATCTTTTTGCTCCATGTCTTCTCACATTAAGTTAAAAGTACACCCCCAAATCCCACGTGGGTTGAAATGATTGAGAGAAACAAATGTGTGTTAATTCATTAAAATGAATCATCTGCGGTCAACATCAACATGCCAGCAATGCATGCATGCATTTTGGAGTGTTTTTCACACAATCCGGAGGTTAAAGTGAAGCCTGCTCTTGCTCTCTTGCTTCCTCTACTGGGTCGAGGCTGTGCATGATTTTAATGATGTGTGTCCGCAGCTGGAACCTGGGGTCAGCGCACATCATCTCACTCTCCACTGAGGTTTATTTCTATCTCGACTACGGCCTGGAGCTCCTCTTCAAGCAGTATGAGTGGCTGAAGAAAGACCTGGAGGTTAATGACTACACCAATTACACATTCACGATGACTAAATGCTCTCCTTTGTTCCCACGCTTGCTCTCTGCCTTTCTCTAAACTTCCATTTCAGCACAATACTATCTTTCAAAGTAGTTCCATTCTCTTTTTCTCCATTATAAATCTACTGATTTGTCATTCTGTCTCAAGTAAAATTGAATTAACCTCTGTTTCCCTTTCTTAATCTGGCACACATTTACATATGCGTGTCCATCTCCTGATCTAGGAGGCCAACAAGCCAGAGAACAGAGCAGTGCGTCCATGGATTATCACCATGGGACACAGACCCATGTACTGCTCCGACGATGACCAGGATGACTGTACCGGGTTTGACTCCTATGTAAGTGTAGAGCACAGAATCCCATCTATGAGTTCATAGTCTTTGCCTAATGTACATATGAACCAAAACTATTGATTTTATTTTGGTGGGAAGTCTGTGTCAAACTCATACTGACAGGTAATCTTATGTAGATGGAGACTAAGTCAAGGGAAGCTCTACAGTCCTCATTGAGTGAAGGAGGATGGTGCCACTCACACCCCTTGGAATTCTTGAGGGCAGACATTTTATTAGCAAAGCGTAATTATCACCATTTTGGTAATATGACTACATACCTGATGTGATTTTATTTAATTCAGCAAAGCTAGAGAATTATATAATATCCTTAAACATTACATAAATTACTATTAAAGGACTCATTGTTTATTCTGCGCTGTGTCCTTGGTTATGTAAAGAACAGCACGTTTGTATTGTTAAAAGTTTTATTCTATCATATAAAGGTATTTATAAGCTTTATTTCCTGTTGCACTCCCTGACACTTTAATTGGCCCTGGTAGCAGACGTGTCAAGCATGTTGCATGCTGGCCAGTCCACATCACAGCCCATAAGCACATTGGGTACGGTATGCTCTCATAATCACTGTAATTTTGACCAAATAGTTTCCAGTTAGAATAGCTCCTCTCAGCACTTGGCAGTGTTTGGAGAGAGGCTGGCATGGGCGTAATGGGTCTCTACCAGGTAGTGTTTCAGGTAGCAGGTAGTGTTTCGGACATTGATACCAAATCACGCCGTCATTGTTCCTCTCTGTTATATCTCAGGTACGACGGGGACGGAATGACACTAAACCACCAGCTCCTGGTCTAGAGGATCTATTTTACAGCTATGGTATGCACCCTATTCGACAACCAGCTGTGTGCTGCTAATGGGTGTTTAAGATCACAAATTTGCACGCTCAGACAGACTAATGTCTTAACAGTTGCAGCGAGTGCAGCAATCCAAACATCCTTTAGTAAAAAAGCAGGCTTTTGGTCTGGCTGATATCCCACCAGCTCTTTCCCAAATGTTTTTCCTGTATTACATTTCTTAGACCTTTGTTTGTTGCATTTAATTATTTAACTTGTGGTGGAACATTGAAAGTTTTGGTTGCTCTGATCCTAAGCTTTTGTTGATTGCTGAGAAATTTCAAAATTAAATGGGCAGAGGATCTGAGGAAAACTAGATTACACAGCAAGAAGTGTTTCGTTGAGCTGTTTGGGCAGTTATTTTTTCTATGGAAGGTTGCTGACTATCATCACTTTCACAGGAGTGGATCTGGAGCTATGGGCGCATGAGCACACATATGAGAGGCTTTGGCCTGTCTATGGTGACAAGGTCAGCTATTATATTATCGAATTCACAGCACTCTTTATGTCTTTTTAGCCTCTGTTTTGAATCAGAGAGAGACTCACTGTGCTTTTCTCTTTAGGTGTACAATGGGAGCAAAGAGCAGCCTTACGTGAACCCCAGAGCTCCTGTTCACATTATCACAGGCTCTGCTGTAAGTACTTTCTCATCACTGCATCACTGTTAACGTTTTCCCACAGAGATCAATGCATGAATTGACAGCAACATCAACAAAAACAATGTTATGTATTATACATAGGCCTGTGTGTGCGGCAGCTGGTCTGCCACAGGAGTTTAGTACCAGCTGTTCCTCTGGTTAAGTGTTTTCTGATGTGGTAGCGAGCAGCGCAGGGCATGCTTTGTCATCCAGCCACAGAGGGATTAGTCATCAGCCTATCGAAAGGCAGCCAGACTCACACCGAGGCACAACAACAGTTGTAAATGTCACACAGGGCTTTGTGGACAGAATATAAGAAAGACATGAGGTTCATCGCTAACAGATTCAATTTAGTAACTGCTCATTCCTCTGCAGGGCTGCAGAGAGAGGACTGACAGGTTCAATCCAAACCCCAAAGAGTGGAGCGCTTTCCGCAGCACAGACTACGGCTACACTCGCATGCAAGTGGTCAACACTACCCATGTTTATTTGGAGCAGGTCTCTGATGATCAGGTGGGAACACAGGCACACACGCAAAGCAAAGGTGAAATGATACATGTTAAGCACAAAGAGTATTGCTTAAGTAATAACAAAGCCTTTTCTGTCTTCCAGTATGGTAAGGTGATTGACAGCATATGGGTTGTGAAGGAAAAGCATGGCTTCTCTGCCTGGTTCTGAGGACCATCATCCTTCAAATAAATCTACTCAGGAAATGCACTTTAAACTTAAAACAAGCACCTCTTTCTGCTGCGCCACAGTGCAGTGATGATAAAAATGATACACATTTTCCTCCCTGACTATTGATAAATCCACTTATTTCAGAGATGTTCCAGAATGTTTTATCCAATCAGAGGACCATTACTGTATATGCTTATCATCTAGTGTGAATGTATATAATGAAAGTGTAGTTTGCCATTTACTAAACAGTGTTTTGTAAACAAGGCATCAAGAGTTGTTTTACATTTGAATAAATTGTGCTTTTTTTTAATCCATGTCTGGATTTGGTCACTTTAGTTCTTCACTGCAGTCCATCTTAAGTTTTCATGTAGGTCCCTTCCTCGCTGCATGAATAATCCATTGACAACAGAAAAAGACTGCATGAGTCTGGCAAACACCCGGCCCCATTCCCTTCAGAGCACATTTTTCATTTCAGAATCCTGGAAATACACTTAGACAGATCAGGCCTCGCCTCTATCACTTTATCAAGATGACAGATTCTCCCCTGGCTAATCCTATCAGGATATTAGAACCTCATTTCATTGTCCTGAGTGGCCGTCTGGAGACAAAAAGACACATGGAAGTCTACGCCTACACAAAAAAGGACTCTTATGTAACTCAGGGATGCTTGTGGCTTGGGCACATGCAGAGTGAGAGAAGGCGCTTTCCCCCAGAGGAGTGTTGCTCATGCCATGACTCTGACCACTACGGTGGTATTAATTCCTAATAACAGCATGCTGCCTCTGATGAGCATTGGCTGACAACCAGCATGGATCTGCATGTGTCTGTGTTTTCAATTGTCAAGCTGTCTTGTTAGCGCCAGAGTGTAATTATCTCAGCATAATTTTGTTGACACAATATAGTCTACATATACAAAATCAACGATTCATTAACACTACACACATGAGTTACCATATAGAACGTTATTTGGCTGACATTTGTATCCAAAGCACATGCAATACAAGGAGACATGTTAATCACTATAAAAGCTGCAGGCCCCAAAATAACCAAAAGACGCAAAATTATAGCAGATTTTACAAAGTTAACGTGTCAGAACATGTTATTCATAGAAAGCGCAGAGTCCTGAAGTAGTCAGGCGTCAGTAGCAATGTCAGTAAATCTAACCGCTGATTTGTTGCACTTCCCACAGCAGAGTGGTGTCTGGCGGATAAAGAGACACAAGCGTACAGTGATCACACCTCGCACTCACATGCTCTTGGTGTGCCTGCCCGCTGCTAACTGCCACTCACACACCGCCTCATGATTGTAGAAGTATCTTTGAAGAGACGTCCCGCACCACTGAGTTCCTAACCTCTGACCTGCTCATGCTGTACTCAGTATATAGTCGTCTCCCACTGAGTGAGACACAAGAAAGAAGTGGCGCGGAGTGCAGACTGCACAGACCAGTGGGGGGCTGCAGGGGAGAGTACATGTTGCCAGACTATAGCCCAGACTGAATCCCTGTATTTGTTTACAATTGTTAGTGACCACATTTATAGTCCAATAAAAGCTGGTTGTTTTCCAGTTAGTCATCTATGTACAATGTATGATGCAAAAATGGATGGATGGAAAGTTCTTGCCTTAAATAATGAGCACGTCACGTGGCGTACACACTGTTCATTATTTTGTTCATGTGATTTCTGAAAAACCAAAAAAAAAAAAAACATTGATTGCAATCCAGGAAAAAAAAGCAAGGAGAAAATAACATGTCACTTTAGATCACATGCCTGTTGCTGAAATATGATGTGCTTATTACCACCTGTGATAGAGGCACAGCAGGTTCGCGGTATTGTGGTTAAGGTCTTTTGTTGACAGATATTGATTCTTGCCTGTTAACAAGGTGACAGAGAGCCAATTTATCTCTTTCACGCAAGGGTTTTGGCATGTCAGAGGTCAAATTTGTTAGACTGTTTCAACAAAAAACTCGCTTTGAGAAATCGTGGCTTCACATTATCAGACCGAAAGCAGATCGAAATACCCAGCTCCTTTGTCTCTTTCGTGCCTTCTTGCACACCGATGTTCCCAGCAGTTCAACGTGCTACACTTGACTGGAATTTGTCCATATTGGGCTAATTTTACATTGGAATTCACTTCCAGTTGATGAGTCACTACAACAGGACCTGCTGTCTGGTTAGACTACCCAACATCCCAAGACCTTGACATGACCACATAGCTTTCCCACTTCAGATAACTTCATCGCAGCAGGCTAATTTCTAATGACACATCAACAGCTATTTATCCTTTCCAAAGCTTATGGCTCAGTAAACCCTAAAAGTAATGAACTCTCTAAAGACCACATGCTAGACTGAGATGCAGATGTCTCTTTCTCTTCACCAAAAAGCCGTAAGACCCCTTTAAATTCAATTCAGTTAAACTCTGCGGCTTACCAACATTATTTATCTATTTTCAAGAGTCTAGCGGCTCTCACACTCAACAACAAACTCCCTCAGGAGAACAGGAGAGCACTTCTGTGTGGTATTTCTCTCCACGGGTGATCAAGGGGCAGCGCTTGATCACAGGGTTAAACTGTGGAGACTGGGGACATATGTAATGAATTTCAGTCCCTCAGATGCTGGATCTCAGGGATATTTCATCAATCCAGAAGCTCAATGTTCTTCCAGTACCAAAGCGCCACTATTAAGCAGCCTCAGACCACCACCAAGACAAACAGCCAAGTACAGTCTGCCCAGGCACATCTCCGCACATTCTTACCATAATTGCACTCTCAACATCAACACCACAACGACTTACAGGGTTTCACAGTGCGGCATCAACAGGAACACAGTGTGTGCATTATTGAGAACATACTATATTGTCTTGGTAAATCTGAGGTAAACACGATAGCGCCCACGCTGAAGCAGGGTTTTGTGAGGGGAAATACAAAATGCATTTTCTCCATAAGAAAAACTGAACTAGATCAGACTGGGCATTTAATAAAAGCAGTATATTATTTCTGGATATGTGAGGCAGGCTGCCTGGGTCAAGATAACATTCAAAGTGAAGTCTAAGAATCCTCACTGATAAACCACAGTAGGAAGTCACAACACAAATCCTGTCTCCTCAGAGCACCAGGAGTGTTATCATATCAGTATAACAACGAGACACGTACTGTAAGTTCTTACCATTAGTAAAACACAATATACCAGATGCTTCAAGGATACAAAGTGTGATTGTCAGTACACTATATCTTACAGTTAGCTCCTCATTGTCCTCAGTTTTATCTAAGAGAATGATGTGAAGCAGTGATTCCTTGTAGGAAAATACTGTAGAGTAGCTCAACTAATTTGAAAAAATGGCAATTATGATTTGATTTTATCCAGTTTTAACACTTAAACATTAGCCTATGTGTTGTGATTGAGAATGTGTGAAAATAGTTAGCACAGTTACACAGTTAGCTAAAAGCAATGGATAATTGTTAAAATAGTTAGCTAAAAGTAGCCTGATGGATAAATGAATTGAATAAATGTTTGAATAACTGATTAAACCATTCAACTTCACCTCAGTGGTGATTGCAAACTTCCAAGGTTCCACTGAATGAAAAAATATCAACAATATCGACTTTACTATGGAAGATGTTGATGTTAAAATCAATTCCAATTGACACCCTTGTAACATTACCAGAGATGTCAATTAAGCAGCACCTGAGCTTATATGACAGAGCTGTGGAGGTGCTTCAGACAAAAAAAGATTGGGGAACCACTGATGTAAAGGATCAGTCTGTGCAGTATGACTCAACATTCACCCCCTAAATATAATGTCCTGTGTCTGATTATTTACAGATGTAAAAATTTCCATGCAGTTCTGACTGCAAGCACATAAACAGGCAGCTCAAAAACGGGGCTTGCCAGCATCAGTGGCAGTGGTTCTACAATCATCCATCCAGATTAGTAATGCTGCAATTTATCAGGAAGACATTAAGTTAACTACTCCTGTTTAGCCAAGCAAGAAAAATTCTAGTTTGTTTTGGGCTCATCATCATCATCCTGCAATTTAACAGTGAAAGGGTTTGGTCCCTAATTTTTTGTCTCCTCCTGTCCTCTCCTCAAGTATCTTCCCCACCGAGTAGAAGAACTTCAGGATACATGAGTCACTTTGTTCTGCATACAGACGACGATGTTCTTGAAGAGTACAGCAGGCCAACCTCATCTCCTCTCAGCCTGCAGGAAGTACTAGCTTCATGCCAGGGGGCAGAGATTCAACTCATTAACTTTGAGCCTCAGCACTCGAAGGGCCTTTTTAGCTGTACGACAACAGGGTTATGCTACCACATCGGCTGCTGTTGGCAGGCAGAGCTGTGGCATGTCACTCGGTTCAAGTAGTCCGTGTTAGGGTCTGGTAAATCCAAAAAAACAAATTCTCATTCAGCTGTCTGCACAGTTTGGGGAAACAAAATTCACTAAGCCCGATCTGTCGACAATGTGAAGTCAAACTTCTTGCCAGTGACTGACTGTGAAGAATGCCCCACTATAATGAAATGAGCAAGACTATATTGTGGCATGCATTCCAAAAGGATCTGTTTTTGTCTGTGTCTTGTTGTTGGCTTCATCACCTGAACCATCAATCTGTTTTGTGGTTACACCTAACCAGTCATGGAACGCCATAGAGACCAAGGCTGTGGACATTTACCCCCGTGTCCTTAAGACACAAGGATCCAACTCATTTAACTACTGCACATGCTCTTCGGTCATGCCTGCTTGGTTTAGACAAATTGCACGGCAGAAGTGTCTCTTCTCACAGGCTGGCACTGCTGACCAAATGCTCTCACAGAATGCAGCATGCTGTTTTAGAACAATGCCAGGCTCATTATGCCTATCCTGTGTCCTAAATGTTGTTTATGCCAGTCTCTGTCTGTCTCCTTTAACGTTGGTTCCTGTTACATTCTCACCAAATAGCAGGTCTTTCATTTTTGATACTTTTGCTAACAATGCAATTTTCTCATTGATCCTTGTCCACTGTCACATCTGCATCGCTGTGTTGAGGTGAATAACTCACCTTTATCATTTTGGATACAAAGCCATCACTCTATCAGCACTTGAGATCTGAGCCCTAGCAAAGGAAAGGTCAGTGAGTGGTTTACATGTCCAGAATTTTACAGGAATGGTAACGCAAGAACTCTTTTAAAGCTCTGCTTTTAAAACCATTTAGATAGGAATGAGGTGATTAACGGTCATAATGGATTTTGCACTCAAAAGTCTCAACTCTTACCCCCTTAAAATGTCACAAAAAGAGCCTGAGGACTCTTTGAGTGTTCTCAACCTCCCCGGCACGTGTAGAGGCCATACTTCACACTCCTCACATTGGGAAACAAACAGAGGGCTGGAAAACCGCAAGCCCTTTCGAGCATTTTAAACACATGCCTGCTGCTACTGGTTGACATGACAATCACCCAGCGGTAAGCAATCCCAACAGTGCCCAAAGGACATCATTTAGCTCTGTAAGAATGTTATGACAAGGGCATAACCTGACTCTAGTCATAAGACGATATTTCAACACCTTGTTTCCCATGGGGAGTTGGTGCAGGACCCTTTAGGAACTCCAGTGGTATCCACAATGCTACTGGCAGGGTAGCTAGCAGTGATGGATCTTTCAACACTCAGCAAAAAGATGGCCATGTCAAGGAAAGCAGTCAAAACTGTTTTTTTCTTATCCACCTGAGGTTAGTCTGGCATATAAGACTGTTTTCTCACCTCAAGTTCAGGGTCAAACCTTGTCCGGTCTGGAGGGCAGCATGTTAACATTCAGATGGCCTCAAACACTCTGGAGTGCCCAGTGTGGCCCCTGGTTTTGGCTGACACGTTGGCTGAAAAAGGGTCAGGAACGTGAGTGTGAGCGTGTGTGGAAGGAGGGAGAGCTTGTAACCAAGCAAAGGGTAAAATAGAAACAGATGATGGGCAGCACAGTCTCTGTCCTTAAAGCCACATTTCAGGCTGTAAAGGTAATCATCTTGGGGAGACGGTATCCAGTGTTGTTTTTGTGTGTGATCATACGAGACTGTCTTACTGACGGTAAGGTGGTTTTCAGTGTTTATGGAGAGCTCAGAGATCCAAATGAATGGGTTGTGTAGATCTCCAGTGTACCTTGAAAATAAAAATCGTTTCCTCCTCACCAGCTTGTTGGATGGGGATGGACTGACTGGCTTGCTACAAAAACACAGATGTCTCATATTATGGAATACAAAGTATTCAGTGAATCTGTCCAGCAATAGCAGATGGATTTGTCATTAGCGGACACTGATGTCCTTGGCCTGATGACATGCTACAACTGGACTCAGACAGACAGGTATGTCCCCTGTCTAGACCCGTGAGGATACCTTACGCCTCTGTATCTGGAACATCTGGATCAATCTGGCTTAGATTTAGGAATTAAGATCGGTGACGCTTGCCATGGCTGAGTTCAAATGTAACCAAAGAACAAGAAATTGCACTCTTCTTTTGTGCAAAAATAGCCTGCTCTGTTTCAGTGTTCCGTTTTGCAATATTCAACAATTTGTTGAGAAATTGTTTTTATGCCATGCATGACACTGAATTGCAATGTTGGGCCGACTGCTTGAGACTGAAATATCTCAACAACCTCATGGGTTGAACATGAACTTTTAGACAGACCTTCATGGTCCCCAGAAGATGAAGCCTATTGACTTTGGTGATCCCCTGACTTTTCATTTAGCAGAACAATGTTGTTGACACTTGTGGGTTTGAGTGAAATGTCTCAACAACTATAGGATGGATTGCCATGAAATTTTGTGCAGACGTCAATGCCCCTTTTAGGATGAATTGTAATCCCTTAACACCCCCTCCCTTATCATCAGGTTTGTCCAATATTGGTTTGTGACAAAATACCTGCACCACTAATGACATTCACATCGGTCTCGACTGTACCTCGTCTTTAGCACTAATTAGCAATTGCTAACATGCTAACATTTGTAACTTAGATAGGGAGCATGGTAAATATTACACCTGCTAACATGGTAAAACACCGATATTAGCATTTAGCTCAAAATCACTCAAGGACTCCCTCACAGAGCAGATAAGATACATTCTTTTTAGATGATAACAGCAACAGGTGGATGCAGTTTTTGTACCATCGCAAGCAGCCAAGGAAGCTAACAAAAACATGACTTGGAGTGTTTGTTCTGCCTTACAATAAGTATGTTTGACCACCCCGTAAATGGACCAAGGCATGAATTTGGGCAGAGAGAAGTAAATCATCCCATGGCTGGGAATTGGTTTTGTGTGGCCACTGGCCGCCAGAGGAGCTTGTTTAAACAGACCCAGACTGAAAGACTTAATGACCATGCTGACAGGAGTCATACGAGATGTCTAGTGAGGCTGGTGTTCTGTGGCTGAGAGGGAGAGAGAGTCCTACAGCTGCAGAGAGAAAGGGAGGGATGTTGCGGTCACCATCTCTTTATGTAAGCTCCAGAGGAAAGCGGCGCACAGGATTCATTTTTAAATCTGACTTCAATATTTGTTCTCGCACCAAACCTAAACCAACATGAATATAGGATATACAGTCCCATGGCAGCCTGCTGTGTTTTTCCTGCTACCTCAAACGTGTTCTACCATTTGCTCCAATGTCATTTCAATTAAACATTAGCATGCGGACAGAGACCAGCTCAAACTTAAAAGTAGGTTTTGGTGTTTTTGTAAAGTAGTGGTGAGTTTGGATTGCATCCTAAATATAATCACACATATTTCACAGTAAATTTTGCTGATTTGATATATTCCCCAAAACCTATAAGCCACCTACACGTGTGTAACACATGCTGGCAGTGAATAGAAAAGACAGTAGCGGAAAAGGTGGTTCCGCCACAAAGAAGCAACCTCTGAATGTTTTGCTCAAGTGATCACAATAAAATTGAAAAGAGAAACTTTTATAACTGAACCGATACTTCGGGAAGTTATTATAATTCCTAAAGAATACTTAGAATAGTTCAGTAATAGGCACTATACTTCACAGGTTCTCAGCCGTGATTCTCTGGGTGATTCTTATCTTCAGCTCCTTCATTCCCCGGGGTTTAACCCTGCAGAAGAGACCACATGTGCATGAAATGTCCTCAGGTCTTTGGGCCTCTTTATCTGATAGAGACTTGGTCAGCTGCTACGTTTTGATCTCTCTAACGTGGACCAGGCCAAAGTACAAAAGCTATGAAGATCCTCATCGTCTGCACTCACTGTGCTCTATAGACAGGCTCACTGTTACAAAACCAAACATTTTCATACATTTTTTTTCTTTCTACTAGGCATAAAAGTAGCTGGCCACATACAGTAGAGTTCATGGATGAAAAATACACAGCGGTATGCTTTGCCCTTGATAAATATGACAGTAACAAAATATTCAAATGAGTAGATTTTGATATAAGAAAAATAGCGAAAATTTCTAATAATTACCTTTGTTTTTCATGTTCAGGGGTTTTTCAGTTAGATGGCCAAAACATTTGTGAAAACAATTAACTGATGCAAATTATGAACTCCTCCTGCAGACATACTGCAGGGAGACAGTAAAACAGTTACACATGCAATAGATGATTGTTTGTGCCAAGCACGAGTTGTAAACACAACTTACGTATCGCATTTTAAATTTGTCAGCCATTTTATGTCTGGAGACAATGATAATGAAAGTGTTGAGAATAAATCAAAACAGGAAAGTTGTGGGCTCTAAAACCAAAACAATGAGCCAAAAGGTGCTAAAAAGCTACTATGATCGATCCCTTGCAGAGAACACATAGAAATGTGATCCACTGACATATAAATATCCATTAGAGCAGCTTTAAGGCTAGTGACATCATGGCTGCATTCTGCATAACAGAATATAAAGCCTGGCAAGATCGGTGATAGAACTCAAACAAATGGGACAGAGAAGAGAAAGCATGAGTCTGCAGAATAGAAGCAAACTTCTGTTGGTGATTTAAGACTTCCCAGTCTGCATACCCATGGCTATCATCCACATTCCAGCCTATAAGCGAACAAGATTAAATAGTTTTGGAGCGGGATGCAGGCTGCCCTTCCTGCTGTGGTTAGTGCAATCGCCTTCAAAAGAAAATCACAAAGGTTATTGTGATGAAACCGTTTCCCTATGCTTTGGGAAATCTGTTTCACTTTATCTCAAAGGTCAATGATTCAATGGTTTGTCCCAGACCCAGCAGTCTGTACCAGTATGACCCCCGCTTTTTAAGAATGCCTTCATATGAGAAGTTTAATAATATGATGTCTGTCTTCACTTCTGGGCATCTGGTTATTGTGAGGAAAGAAACAGGTTGATTCTGCAGCTGCCTTTAAGCAACAAATATAAATGTGGGATGCACATGATGGATGTGACATGAAGACGAGCACGACGCAAAAAGTAGCTGCTTCATTCAGCATTACACAGCTAAACTGAAGCACACGATACATCCTAAAGAGCCGACTTTCCCCAGCCTTCAGGAAGTGATGGGAGAAATAAACAGTGTCAGCTACTCATCTTTTTCCTCCCAGTGTCCAATTTTAGTTTTTCGTCTCAGCCCAAAGCTGGCATGGGGTCAGCTATGGGGTTAGCATTAAGGTGAGATTTCAGCTTGTGTTTGATTTAGTGCTTCCTGTCTTTGCTCTGTGTGTCCCCATAATCGGTCTCCTCTGTGGTATGTAAACTATCATATTCTGAGCTACATTTTGTTATTTTCCCCTCTAGGATTAAATTTTTCTTAAGATCCACATGTGGCTCATAAAAGTCTATAAAATTAAGTAAGTACAAATTATGACTAGCCCTCACATAACCAAAGCCACATTTCAAAAGGTTCATCAATCAGAAAATGACCTTTCTGATGTGCGTGTGTCTGCATATATCTGTGAAAATTTGCATATGTGACTTTTGACTTAACAAGTGTGTGGGCTCATCAGCACACGCTCCTGTCAAGTGCACACATGTGGAGTGTCTTTCCAATCATGGCTTAGATTCCAGCTTTTCCACAACTGCGACAGATCCAAACACCAGTCAGTCAGTCACCCGGCCCTGCAGAGAGGCGTGATTCACTCAGCGCTGCGTGACTCAAAGCCCCTTTCCCTGCCTCCTCATGTCCTTCCTCTCACTCCCACTGTCCTCTGTGGATTTGGGCTTGCCATTTGACCTACTGCCAGTTTGGATGCGCTCCCCCAATGGTCAGCTAAGGGATCGTATACAGCCTGTCTACATAGCAACAGCTTGTGGACATACGCTCCGAGGCACACACATGCAAAAATGACAAACAGATGCCTGTGAAAGTGATGTGCATTTTTCCAATTGAAATGTTTAGTTGCCCTTTATTGATACCATATACTGTTCATCAGTATTGATCAAAGACGGGGTCTGAAAATCACTGTGATACAGGCACAACACTGTCAGCTCTAACGAGAATCAACATGTGCAGATTGTTGCTTTTGGAAAGTGAAGAATTGACTCCTTCATGAGGTGGCAGACGAAAAAAAAAAAAACTCAGTGAAAATCCTTCAAATTGGTCCAGCAGTGATGAAAAAAAAAAAAAACACAAGTTGCCAGGTCCCGCTGAAGTATCACACAAACACTGAGCCCAAGCAGGCGGGTCCTATGCCGGGTGTTAAAGAGGACCAGATGATGGGGCAAAGGTGTTTTTAGCTATGGGGTTTCCGATAGCCATATTTTCTGAGAAGATGGGAAGAGAGGAGGAGAGCTGCAGATGTTGAGGCTTGTTCTGCTGCCCTGAGGTCTTATTTGTGCTCGTCTCAATTCAGATTGAGCACTAACTGACAGTGATTACACAAGATCGGCTCCACAGCTCAGCCTTTGTGGGTTCCTTTATTCACTGATCTCTTTGGACTTGCCACTGCAGCATATTTAAAATGGGGTGTGAAGTGAACCCCTGGACAGAACGCACCCAGGGTGAGACTAAGTTGAAAGAAAATGACCTCAGAACTCAGTGACCGAAAGTTTGCGCTGAGAATTTCCAGTGAGACACGTTTTCTCCCAAGTATGCTGTAAAAAAGCTTTCCTTTTCCTCTCCTCGTGAGCCTTGAACTAATTTCTTCACTTTCTCATCAGAGCTGTGCAGCAGATTGTAAGAATATAATAAAAGCAGTCACCAAAGTTAAATGAGAGGGAAAGTTCGTCTGGCCAGTACACAGAAGCATGGTGTCATGTGGGCCTGGGAGCCAAACACCACAGAGCAGCTCACACACAGGGAGGGGTGTCCAGTCTCTATATCCCACAAGAACCAGAAAAGTCCCCTTAAACATTTGTAATAGCCCACAACCGGCCAGTCTGTGTAACGCTAGCCAACATCCAACAATATTATCTTCATTATCAGTAACTGTTGTTAATGGAGAGCTCAACAAAATTAACCACCCGGAGTCATACTTTACACTTAAGTGATAATTTGTGTTAATGGGTGAGCAATTACAATTGAGAACAATCAGCATTCACTCAGAGCATGGCGAAGCTTTAGAGTTTCATCTGAATTCAATCCGGACATCTTTATTCAATCATGTCCCTGGTATCAACTCTCAGCACAGTTTCTCCTGGGCTTGGTTGGTATCCAATCCAACACCCCCCAAAAAAATTGTTTGTAGCAATAAAAGAGTTTCTGGCATCGGTCTGTAAACTTTATAATCAAGGAACGATGTGTCCTCTTGTACTGAATATTCTTCTCTAGAAAGTAATCAACACCGCTTTATGCATTCGATTAATAGTTAAAAGTTTTGGAAGTATGCTTATTCACCTTTTTTTTGACAAAAAAATAAACAGCTTTTACACACACCTTGCCGTTGTTGTGTATGTGGTGCGTTGTGTCGGCCCCGCACGGATGTCCCTGCTTCGTGGAGAGCGCCGCAGACCTTTGACCCGAGCTGTGCTGACTTTCGTTGGCGCACTTCACTGCCGTCCACTGCTGGAAGTGAACGATGGATGAAAAACTGCGTGTTTCTGAAATATGCAGACCAGACAAAAAAGGATATCCATCAAGCGAAACATCAACAAGCAGATGCTCTGGAATGTGACAAACTCCTGCTAGCAACATTAGTATTGTTAGCTAAGGTGCCGCCAGGAAATCTGGAGTGGTAATACTGCACCGACCAACAAGGAACTGTAATGCACTGTTTTGTTCTGTAATGTGAATATGCTTTTAGATAAGAACTTCTTGGACTCAGTAATTATTGCACATGGCAGTCCACACAACAGCCTGGCACAGTAAAGTTAAATATCTTGCTGAGAAGTTGGAGGTGTACAGCTGGTCACCTGCAGCTCTTTTCGTATTTTGAATTTCCCCTGTGTAATTCGCACAAATTAGAGGGCTGAACCTGTCCCTGCGAAAGGGTAACAAAAACACACTGTTGCTTTCTATCTGAACACACAGTAACAACTCACTGCAGCTGGTTCTTCTTGTTCCATTACTCCATGTGGCATTTGCTGCCAAGAAATGCTGAAAATGATGGTTGTCATTGTTTTGTAAACACAGTTGTGATGAACAGTGGCGATTGTCCTAAACTCTTTGACAAATGCTGTGTATTTCCTGTGAAAGTGTCACAACAGTTAGTCTTAGCAGCAGTAGGAACTACTCCGTTTGCATTAGCAGAAACTTCATATATTTCTGATTTGGTGTTAGAAGAGTAAAGAGTAAGCAGTGAGGCTGTTATTGGTGAGAAAGTTTTAAACAGCATGCTGGATTACATGCACATCGTTTCCTGTGAATCACTTACGTGTAGGTGGCAATTTGAATTCAGGGCAGACTCTACCACTAAGTCCGGGAACACACTGGATGCGTGGCGTGAGCGTGGCGGCTGATGTTGCTCAGCTGCTGCGGAGAATCACGCGTGTGTGTGTTCACACTGGCTACGTCTCTGCTGCGTTGATACAGTGTGTTCCCGGCCTGGATGCATTGATTTTCAATTCGGTGCCCATGTTTACGGATTAGAGCGCACACACCGGCTGACACATGAGACTCAGCCTCTTTCTTATTTTTAAAGTGTGCCGCGCGCATCAACAGGTTGACCAGCAACATAACACAAAACTGACTCTTTCCTCTATATTTTCTGTCTAGGCTGAATTTGAATATGATAAGGACATGAAAAATGTAGCTATATTTTTTTAAACACTTGCGCAGCTGCATGTGGAGACAGACACATTTTACTGACGTTTTCTGACAAAAATGAATCAGAAATGAATTAACGATTAAATAAATCCAACATTCCGGTTACCTGCAAACTCTATGTAGACGGATAGAGCTGCAGCAGCAGAGACGCAGCCAGTGTGAACACACGTGCGTGATTCTCCGCAGCAGTTCAACAACATCAGCCGCCACGTTCACGCCACCTCTGTGTTCCCTGCTTAACACTAAACACTGCTTATATCCTCACACGGCCCGCCGGCCCGTGTATGGCTTGAACGATTGTCAGTATAGACAGGCTGTACCTCAATCAGCTAGAGTCTCGAGAATTCAAATATTCAGTTCATTCTGCGCTAACCGTAAGCATATAAATATAATTTATTAATATCTACCAACATTGTTTACCAGCACTCCAGATTTTCTCTCCATTTCTCCGTTATCTGTATTCCTTTAGTTCGTAAGGGTCCACAGGTCACAAAAATCAAAGGGGTTCCTTATAAAAAGTATTCCAGGTTATGAATATCTTCATCTTATTGCTGCTTCTCCTCTCTCTCTGTGCGTCAGGTGCATCTGCTGCAGTGTTTGCGGTCTGCTATTGTTTGTTAGCTTTCTGGCTATAAAATGGATGCCTCCCTGTGACGATCAAAGATCCAATCAGATTTCACTTCAGGGTCACATGGCAGGGAGCATACTACGTAATGACGTTCTCCGTTGAAAAAAAAACTTTTTTTTCACAGCTTTTCTAAATGACTCTAACTTGTTGATAGATGTCTCCCCTGACCAATCAGAGCACACTAGGGGGGTGGGCACTTCAGAGGCAAGGCCAATAGCCTGAGTGTATGACGCAGACAAAGGTCAGGTGTATTTTGAACTGTTCCAAAAGGTTTCTTAGGCATCAAAATGCTTCAGTATGTTTTCTATTATTACATATTAAAGAGTTAACGCACATTTCTCTCAGTTTTTCTTTTAGAGAGGTTTATTGGCACCAGTGAAAAAATGAACTATAAAGGCTTACTAAACTAAACTATTAGGCCTAGAGGCCTTGAAGATTCACAGAGCAGTTTTTGACAAAATGTAGTAGTATTGTGGAACTTTTTTTTTTGTTTTCTTGTTGTATAAAGAATATCCTGTTGATAGTTATGTATAATGACCTTTTTTTTTTTTTTTTTTTTTTTTACAGGTGACTGAAAAATACCAAAAAATAACATGTATGAGCCGATGTAGTTTCAGTTGGGTTGTAGTCACATGCAAAACAAGCACATTTCCAGAAACTAGAATATGTTACCTTTCAAATGAGGTTTCATAAATGCATTACACTTTATATCTGCAAAATAGGTTTAAAACAGGTGGACTCCAAGAGGATATAGAGAGGTAAAGAATGAAAATACATTGGTTGGCTATTGTGGGAAAGAGACAGACCATAAATACTATCAAATACAGAGTTTGAAAGTTAAGGATTATAATTTCAATTGCATTCACTACATAATTTGCATTATACTGTGAAGAACACAGCTCCCTATTTGGAAGAGTATGCTTCTACTTGAATTAATGATTTTAATTTCTCATTATGGGTTAATTCTGCAAAGCTTTTAGTCATCAGAGACTTTGTCACCTGAGGGCAGGAATGATCTGTTGAACAAAACTGTGCCCAGTCACCCTCAAAGTTAATCTTTTGGATCAATGAGAGTCTTTGCTTCAGGCAACATCAACCACTATTGAGCTGAAAAACAAAAGTGCCCTGTGCTATAATACTAAAACGTCTTCAGCTTGCCAAAGTCAATGAAGCCAGAAGGTTGAACAAGAGGCTCCAAGCAACAATTAATACGTAATGTAGAGATTTTATCTTCCCTTTCTCCAGAAGGTAAAACACATTTGGTTCTTTCCACTGGCTTTGCTTTTACTTAAGTAACTGAGGACAGATGCGGTGGAGCGATAAACTACACAAGAAGAAGTGGAGAAGGGGCTTCGGGTAGGCCCAGCAGTTCTCCACCTGGAAAACAAAACAGGTGAAATGGTGTCTCCAAGAACCAAGGCTGTATTTTCCACAAAGCCCTGTGGATAAACATCAAGCACAATGGGCTGTCTGACAGCGGGCTGTCAGTGGGCAGTGACAGATCCAGGCTCTCATCTCCACTGTCATGGCTGCCTGGTCAAAATAGAAGGGACAGCAGATTCCATAGAGGCTCCTCAAATAAGCAGCACACGGCACGACACCTCCCCTCACAGGAAAACGGGAAGGAAGATGAGATGGAGCGAGACAGAGACCTGACTGTCCTTTCAGCCAGTGGAATGGGAAAACTAAACACCTCGGTTTAAACATTCAATAATGGAAGCCACTCATCCGTACTCAACAGCTCTGACAAAAACGGATATGTCCCTTTTGTTTTTATGATTCATTTTTGCTCTATGCAGTAAAACAGAAAAAGAAAGTACAAGAATTCGCTGGAGACTCCAACTCCAAAACAAAGTTGACCATATCCTCTTTTCCAAGACACAGTACAGCTGCTTCGTAAAGGTTATTTTTTTAGCCATGCTAGCAGCATGGATGGATATCCCTAGGAAATCAGCCCATCACTTTGGTCCATACTGAAATATTTCATTAACTATTGGATGGATTACCATGAAATTTTCTCCAGATGTAAACAGTCCACACAGAGTGAATCATACTTGGTTTGGTGATTCCCTGACTTTTGCACCAGTGCTACTGGAAGGTTTGACTTTTGGATGGATTGTCTTTAATTTTGAAATAGAAAAGGTTATTTCAGTCATATAGATGGGGGAATATGTTGACCCCATGATTCCACTGTTTTTTTTTTTATGTCACCTAAGAAATATAAGTGGGACTCTTAATATAACACATAACAGCTAATGAGAAGCCAAGTCGTTGTAAAAATAATGTATGGAGGTCCTCAAAGAGTCACTGAGGCTTTTGCCTCTTAAGAGTGAGTGTTATTGTAAACCCCTGCCCTGCTGTCGGGGCCTGTTTCCTGCTGATGTAGGTGGCCTCAGACAGAAAAACAGCACTGATTTCTATGATGTACACCTTCAGTGGCTTCTATTGGGGAATGAACTCTTGAGAGGAGGCAGTAAAATGAATTTGCAGCGTAGGTTGAAAACACAGGGTTTGTTTAAACAAAAAGCCAAAACATGTAAATTACAAATCGACTTACGTTAACAAAAATCTAATTATCATAGATCTTATCATTACAGGCCTTTATGCCGGCAGAGAATATGTCTATAAAAGGGTAAAGGGGAAGTGATGTTGTCAGAGAGTAACGATTCGGCAGCTGGTCTCCTGTGGAATCCTGGGCGATATTGGGGATGACGGAGACCAGCTGCTGCTGACTCAGTGACTCATTTTTACCTCAGCAGGGAGAAGGAGGGAAGGAGAAAGGGAAATGGCAGAGCAGTAACTCGCGCCCAGACAAAGAACAGACACAGCCAGCTCCGGCAGGGAGAGTGGCCAACATAACACTTCACTAAACAATTTTAAATCTGCTATATCAGTTTGTACTGTCCTTTTCCTCTGGCACTGGACTTTGATCATACTGCAATGCAATCATTCGGTTTATAAACAAGATATGATGGAAACAAAGTCATCATAAAAGTATTCATTTTTTGGTTATTTCAGTAATTAGTGTGGGATATCTGGAATGTGAAACTTCGGAGAAAGAGTTTTGCATGTAGCCTTCAGCCATCTTTGTGGCCAAATGACAGCGACCCAAATATTTGTTTCTCTTTCTTCCCTTTCTCTGTCCCTGTTTTGTTCTACAAACTACATGTGCAAGCTTGTGCTGTGTCTGGATATTGGCTTTAGCAATAATTTCATGTTCTGACAGATGAAAATGGATCAGCGGTTCACAGTCCCGACGCTCAGGCTTCAGATAAAGGTTTGGAAAACAAAGTGGTACAGACTACTTCGATACTTGGACAGAGAGAAAAATAGCTTACATTCATTACAATACTGCTCAAACAAAAGTAGCAAAGCAGCCTTCAAAACCTCTATTGAACCTAATGTGTATAACACTACTACTTACTATTATATTGTATCTGCAGGTTGAAACACTTATCTCTAAGTACGTTCTCCAACTTTTTCTATCATTTTTAAACTAAGTTATGTACTGTTATAAAGATTAAACCTGCTCTGATCAATATTAATAATATATATAAACATATATTCATTAAGTCGCCTGAGACACAACTCCGAATGACTGCTCTGTATAGGCTGGATGCGTGAAAAGGCAACTGTCTGCTAACACGTTAGCTACATCAACTATATAAGATGTCAGTGTTGAGCTTACACAGCTTGTAATGCTACCTCAAAGCTACCTTAAAGTGGCCGAAAATCAACTGCTGCAGGAGTGATGCTGTCAAACTGTGACTTTCATCGACTGTTTCCTGGAAGAAGAGGGAAAATTGCTTACAGAATACTCACAACGAAGAGACAGACAGGGCAGACAGCTTGACTTGTCATAAGTGGAAAAGCACAGTTATGCTTTATAGCATTAGTGACAGCTTTGTTGCATGAAGCGTCCCAGTAAGCTCTTTCTAGTGATGCAGCATGCACAATACCAGGAACATGGAAATGGCTCACCTAAATGGAATGCAGCCACTGTCAGTGTTATTCATTACACCTGCGCTTCCCCTGCTGTGACCTGTCAAAGGTCTTGTCCTAAACTGACTGCATCAAAACACTATAACCCTGTCTTCCCCTTTCAAAAGTAGTTGGAGAAATAAAAATAGATAATAGTACAACAAGTGCATGAAGAAGCTCAGTTTAGTCAGTTTAACTCAGTAAGCACTGTTGACAGCATCTGAACCCAATCAAATACATGAACTCTGGCACACCTCAGAGAGCCCCGCACACACACACACACACACACACACACACACACACACACACACACACACACACAAACACACACACACAAACACACGCAAAATGTACCACAAAAATGTTACAGATCTCTTTCCCCTGTTGAATCCGGGAAAAGAGCATCTTACCCCCGTAAGATTATGATTATTAAAGTATTCAATGGCTTTTAGATCTGATCGGGTGTTCCACTCTGATGTACCAGATGTTTTATTTCACGCCTCTAAAGTGGTAAATCCTCACCACAGAGAGTCTGGGAGTGTATGTGTAGGTATCTTTGAAGATTAATCCAAATGATAACAGTCTTGACTTGGTGGCCCCCTTGCACTGTTTGCCATCCATAAATAAAGTGAGACTGTGATTACAGATGCGTTGTTTTTGATTAAATTCTTCCCAAAACTGGGAGCAGATCATTCTGAAACGCCATCTTAATCATCATTGGACAATACAATGAAATGTTGCGGTGGCTCAGTAGCATATTTCCAGCTACCACAATGAATATGACTCTGTTTGAGCAACAATCAATCAATGTGCATTCAGTGCGCAAAAAATCCCATTACGTCAGCCGTGAATGCATTGGAAAAAAACTCTTAATATAAACAAATTACAGGCTCGCAGCTCTCACAGTCTCACAGACAGAAACGACTGAACGCACACATGTAACTGTTCCTCAAGGAAATATGAAAGAATTAATGCAAAAGGAACAAACAGGACACAGGCACACATGCCAGCACAGATTAAAGACAGCTGAAAAGTAAAAATTGTCATTTTCCCCGGGTACATACCATTCCTGCCTAGGAGATTATGGGAAGTTTTGCGATGACACAGTAGCCTTACCCTTATATGGCCGCCGCTGTCCTCATATTGTGTGAGAGCTGAGAGGGACGACCACGGTAAAAGTCTCAGGAACAGCAGACTTTAATTACATAACAGACTTGGCAGTGACTAAGTGTGTATGCTAAGGACTTAAACCTTGAGCCACGCATGATTTGTCAATGGAGGTGGCTGGAATGTCTGGTATGACTGGTGGTACCAACAGCACACAACCCAGAAAAATCTGCTGTTTGTTAATCCTGAAAAGAACAAACAAGCCTTCATAATTTAGGCTGTGTAACTAAATCAAGCAAAAAGAGAAAAAATATAAAAGAACATCCCGAACTGTGGGTTCTGACAGTGTTGCCAATAATTGTTCTGTAAAGACATCTGCAGTCGAGAATTAGTGAGTTGTTTTCTCGAAATAAGTCCAATTTAGCTTTTCCACTCTGCCAATAAAGTCTGAAGACGGCCTCTGGTTCGTTGATAATCTGATGATACTTTTACTGAAATCACCATGATTCACAGTGTTTGTTTTTTTTGTTTTTTTTTTTTAAATGAAAACACACCCTGTTCGGATTTTGTCTTATTTTGGTGTGCTCGTCATTAGCCTGCACCTGAATGATACACACCATTTGGAACAACATGTCCAGAGTGACGATGTGGTTTGTCATTTTATGATCAATGATATAAAAACAACACTGACGCTGATTCCAGAAATGAGACGTGATGGACCTACATTTTTGTTCATTTATTGCAAGTTTTATTGTATAGTACCAGAGAGAAGAATGTGTGAAAAAAACTAATTTTTTTTCTACCCAAATTGCATTTCTTATCACACATCTGCAACAAGTTAGCCATATAAGTACACAGCCAAAAAGAATACAGATTCCTTGTAGCAGTGTGGAGTGGCCTCTGGGAGTCTTTGTTGAGAGGCCTGAGTAAACATTGTTGCTATGCAATGAAAGAAACTGAAGAAAATCCTCAAAACATAGCTTCTGCTGTTCCAGCTATTCAGATATCTATATTTACTATATTTATACAGACTTACATCAGATGGAGCTTGTTTATGTCAGACTGACTGGCACTCTCTTCGTGGCGACTAATACTGTCAAATTTGCGGTATATTAACGTGAAATATGTGTTTGGTAATAATATTAAACAAAAAAAACTTTACTTTTATAGTTCAAATGAAAAGTAATAGAGTATTCTGGTTAAAAAGGAAATGCAATTTTATTAAGGTCAGTAAAGGACAAAAAGAGGTGCTTTGTTTTATGGACTTTTTTATTTGAGAAATCACACTAAAGCTAAAGCCACTGCAGAACAGAAACCCTCAGGTATTCTGGTCATTTATTACTGGCAGACAACTTTCAATGATCCCATTGCTCGATAATTTGCAATCTGTCGACATTGACATGTCTGGAGGACTCGATCCAGCTCTGGACGTATAATATGAAATACATTCAATGTCAGGGAAAATATGGAAAGTAAGCGTCAGATTTTTTTCCTAAGGATGCAGTGTTACACAACAGCGTGTTTCAGTGAAAACATGTTTCATCTTTTTATTGGACAAGTCACTGTTCTGGAATTTGCCAAAGGAAGTGCAAATGTTTGATGAGAGGGAGAGTGGAGCCTGCCTTTTGTCTTTATTTTAGATATTACTGGAACTGCTTCTCCTCGAGTCCAGTCACTCACTAAAACTTCACCAAAAGTTCATAGTGTTTCCCACCAGGAGCATTAACATGATTGTTAGCGTTGGCTGATTGTTCAGTTTTAAAATTTAGAAAAAGAGTTTGTGAAAACAGCTTCAAAATTTGCATACTTGATCTGATTACTGAGCAACACTGTGACAATAGTTAACTTCAAACGCCACCAGGGAAGAAAGATCTGATTTTAAGTTTAAAGGGGCTATAATCAATATTTTATATTACAAAATGGATCAAATGACTACTTGTTTGTGAAGAGAGACCAAGTAGTGATGAACCTGCAGGAAATTATCACCAGACTCTACAGTGCCTCTCAGCTCTATGGAGCCTTTTAGTGTCTTTCAGCTCATTGTTTTGGTTTTCTGACCTGCATTTTTCCTGTTTGGGTTCAGTCTTGCAGCTTTTGTCAGCATTGTTTTCACCTGCAGCTGATTTCAGCAAGAAAGCTCTAAAAACCCACCCTACACTACCTGCTCAGCACCAAACAGCAAACACACATTTGAAAACATAGTGCAGAGCCAGATATTTCTCGAAGGAGTTGGTGGAGACCAAAAACAAAGCTAAAAGGAATGAAGATGCATTCATCATGTTGACACAAACACAGCTCCAAATACTAATGTTGCTACATGTCAGCTGGATGGTAAATAGGCACCTGTTTTCTAACTAATACGGCATATCACCTTAATACACTGAAAATGGTGTTGTTTACAGCTTGTTTCTCTTCCCTATGGCCAAACGTATCTGTGAATGCAGGTTTATGAAGGTTTAAGCAGGTTTAGGTTTCTGGTGTGGATGGGAAACTAGTGCTCATCAAAGACTATCTTGTGTGAACCAGAAACTAGCTTGGTGCTAACCAAAAACAAGCTAATGCTTACCAGAAACTGCACTACGTGATGCACAACTGAGATTGGGACTGGTGCAGAGCAGAAATCAGAAATGATCTAATGCGCATGGCTAGATTTTCATACACACCAAATGATATCCAATGTGCAACATATATGTCCTTGTGCACAATAGGAAGTTGATGGTGTGCATTAAAAAGTATCTGGTTCACACAGGACATCATCTGGTGAAAAGTGGAAATATTTTATAATTATTTAGAGCCACTTTTTCCCAGCGTTGTCCAGTTCTTTGGTTTCACGTATAGTTGAGTAAAACTTTCAAGTTGGGGCATGACATTGTGCATTCAGTGTTAAGAGAGAACGGCTGAACTAGGTCCCCATTTTAGACATAAATGCTGCAAAATGTTACACTGAGTCAACACAGCTAATTTTCATGTTGAAGAAAGAGGCTTTATTTTCCTCTCCAACTGTGGTTGTTCTTGTTGGCAGCACGTTTCTTCTTAAGAAGAATCCTGGCCGTGATCTGAACAGTCTCTGCAGCTGAAGTTTGAACCCTGGGCTGTGATAAATGAGCGAGAAGTGCTGTAATTCACTCTTACTCTCAAGTGGGCCCTAAAACACTGGTGGTACTATTTTCACCCAGACGATTTGCCTGGTAGCTGATGTTGTCACATACTGTGCTTAACGTATTGTTCAGCAAAGGATGACTGGAGTAGAAAAATCATTCTGAATATCAAAATTAAATCCAAAGGAGTGAAATGTCAGAGATCTATTTTTCAGGCTGAAAAGAGTGACAGGTTGCTGTTTGAAAATTATTTGAGGGGGGTCTGTCTGTAACCTTTGGAAAGTCTTGTTTGAATTATATGAATCTGGATTAAAACAAGGCAACTTTGTTTATGTGAAGCTTCTCTCCATACATAGCTGTGGTAAGCCACAGCATTCCTGCCACAGACACCATTTTAGTCATACCTGCTTCCATGCACAAGCCACAGGAGCAGACAGACACCCAAGTAATCATTCCATTTGTCCAGATGACTATACCATTCAGCCACCCAAGAAATGGTGCAAAGTTTAAAACTGCTTCTATTTGAGTGAGGGAAAGTGAGAACGTTTAGTCCCAGTGAGCAACACAAACTGAAGTATTAGTCTCCAGCACTGATTCATCACAGCGACGATCAGAACACAAAGCTTTCGTTTCTCATGGAAGGTTAGATGGATTTTACGATGGATTTATGGAAATGAGAATTCTGTAATTATAGCTCCATAAAGGGAGCATTTGGGGAAAAATAAATCCTGGTGGTGTGATACGCCTTGACTTTAAAGATGTTGCGGTTTTTAATTCCTGGTGTGTGGTGCACTAATAAATGTCAAGGAGGATATGTTATCTGAACCCCCTTATGCTATTTGTGGGCAAATAAAACTGTGGCCAAATTATTTTACTCAATTTTTAAGTATCAAAACATTCCTTCTTTCCTTCTCTAAGTTTAAGTAAAGTGAAGAACTGAAGGAACTAAAGATGTTAAGACTGAGAGTTTACAGCCATGCTAACAGCTCTATGACGAGCTAAATGCTAACAACATCATGACATGCTCAAAATGACAATGCTAAGATGCTGATGTTGAGCAAATATTATGTTTACTGTAATCACCATCTTTTTCTAAAGTGTTAGCATGTTGCTAATAATTAGCACGAAACACAAACAGGTAAGGCTGACAGGAATGCCGCTGACCGTACTCTAAGGAGCTTATTATAATAGCAGTAAGAATTAGGAAATATTCACATTTGAAACATTTGAAACAACTAATCAATTAATTGACTAAGCATGTCAGCTTTTAAGTATTGTTTAGGAAATAATGATACTGCCATGTATAGTGGGTTCAACAGGGGCCTGAAAACAGACCTCCCCTTGGAAGTCAGTCCAGCCCTGGATAGATGAAGTGGTGCTAGATGAAACATCAGGTTATCACCAGAGTCATGAGGATTAATCCTTTGATTATTATATTTGAAAATTTCAAAATTCATGACAATCCATCCAGTGGTTGCAGAGTTACCTCAGTGTGTGCTAAAGGCTGGACATACGGACATTAAGAACTTACTTTTGTATGAGTTTGTTATTTATAGTGTAATGGAGGCCTGTGTTATGATGCAGTTCAGCTTTGCATGAGTCATTTGTCCCTTTGGGTGGCAGTATTCACCTTCACAGCTGAAGTCATTGCTCTTTTCTTAGAATACAGGTTATTCCATCCAAATGAATGACCTCACCTAATACTTTTTAATTTTAACAATCTGGAAAAACCATTTGTGAATTTGTTAGTGAAGTTGGTGAATCAATGTCTGTGATTAGTATCAAAATTCACTTTCCTTTCTTTTGCTCCTGAATAGACTGTTATTCCAAAAGTTATTAGGGACTTTGTTTTGGCTTTAAAGGTTCAATATTTCATGTGGAGTATTGAGTAGCACGTGCCTCAGAGACGTTTTTATTTCTGTAATACAACACGTTTATTTTATGTGTAAAAAAACAAAACAAATTTCCAGTAAAAACCACTATGACAGGTTGCAAATTCTGAAATGAATAGAACGTTTTCATTTCTTCCTTTTACTCATGTTCAGTGTCACATGAGGCCAAACTCCAGAGACAGGGTTCATTATTGTAGCATCAGTTTTAGCATGGTGACCAAATGTATTTATTTCATTCCCTGCCTGTGTGATTAATGTGGATATTTTAATAAAATATACTCCCTTTCATAGACAGACACTGTTGTGCTTGTGTCGCTAGGCAATATAAAGGTATTACAGTACTTTCAGGTTGAAACCAACATTGGTCTGCTTTTCATCATTTTGCTCTGATGTCTTTGAAGTTTGTCTTTTTTTTTTGGGGGGGGGGTTAAATGAAACACTGAAATATTAAATGGCAATAACACTTTAATTAAAATAAACAGAGAAAGAAGAAAAAAACATTCAGATGTCTAGAAATATATATTTTTATTCAACTGGTGTCCATCTAACGATGAGTTTATGGTGTAATCACGGCGCGTATGGCAGCTTTTTGATTTAAATTCTACTGCCAAACAATCCTTGAAGAATCCTCCCTCTGTTATTTCAACAGAACTGAAATAATGAAAGTTACAAACTACTGTAACAATGCTCTTAAAATTTTGCAACTAAATCAACCATCCATCACTATTCAGTACCCCTTACACCTAAATTACCGACAGAGAATAAAATAATTCCTAGGTAATATCTTGCTCCAGACATTTAATTAGATCCATTTAAGAAAGCCATTCATTATGAGTCTATTCTCCTGAATCAAGGAGGTGTGCCAAGGGCATTTACATGATAAAACTGAGGACAGTTTCATGGTAAAAGGCCTCGGAAAAATCTCCTTATTAAGGAGGATAATTGAGCTTCTGCGGTTGTCTCATATTCCCCTGTTGTCTGTTTACAATGAAGCCTTCTTACTAGACAGCGAATAATTTTGGTGTTGATGACTGGAACATTTATCAAATTCTGATGTGTTTATGGCTGTCCTCTCTTCCTCACATTGTTAAAATAATGAAAGCAGTCATGCTCTGGGAGGATAGGGCCAAACCACAGGCCTGTTCATAACCTCACTGAAGACCTCACTCAAGAAAAACTACAATGTCCTCACTGACTGGATTGTTTGAATTATTACTTAATTAATATAAATGTATTCTGTTATGGTGTCAAAACGCTATAAACTATTTTCCATTTCTCTACCAGGAGCACAATCTAAAGAAGTTGTTTCCAATTTAATATGATATGGGTTGATTTCATTTATTTAGAAGCATGTCACATTTATAATTATTTATTAAAATCTTTTTTTTTTTGTCTGTATTAAAGCGGTAGTGATCAGTGTTTTTGGCCATTGACTAAAAGCTCAACATCACATACGTGTTCGACGTACTGTGGCATTATAAGTATAAATATAAATATTAGCAAAGAGTTGATTTGTCTGTTTGTTAGAAGTATTTGACTGGAAACTTGCATGTTGCAGCTGGAAACAGGTTTGGTGAGAACCACAAATGAAGCAATGGACAAAATTATGTGGTAATTTGGTCCATTGTTTATGTAAAAATGATTAGTGCAGCATCAATCACATTCAAGTGATTGTTAAAGACACACAAGTTGAGGGTATCATGAGGTGACCATTGTTGATGTCTGTTATAGTCTAGTTGAAAATGTCTCTGTTTAACATAGAACCAGGCGAAAGGCAGCATGTAATCCTCTGAGCTGATCAGTAAAGCACATGTTGTTTTCATAGCGAGAAATGGAATAACTGATAAGTAGCCATCACTCTGTGATCTGGATCCTCACATGTATCGAAATGTGTTTCCCTTTTGTCTCGGGATATTATTGAAACAACAGATGGAGCGCAATCCATCGTATCACCCTGATTTCGTTGCAGAGCAGAACTAGTCCAAGTGTGGTGTCTTTTATCAAGAACCTTTTGTACAGCAACCACAAGATGAAGAAAACAGCAGGCCAGCAGTGGTTTGAACGAGGCTGAATGGTGTCTTCACGCAAACTCACAAACCGCCACTCTGAAGTAATCTGTGAACCTCAGACATGACGTGTCAGAGACGACCTGGCCATTGACAAGGCTTCAGATGTTTATTAATGAGCCCGTCAGACTCACCGCAGTCATGCCGCTGGATGCTTACAAAGACATGATCTAATTGAATAACCTTCTCAAGCAGATTACAGCTTCACTCTTCTCTTTGCAGCCTGCAGATCACTTTGCAGTGTCATCTAAGATGATATTGTCACAGATGTTAATCGTCATACTAGGAGTATTGGAGAGTTTTTTCTGACTTTTACTGCCCTGCTGAGGAAGTTGTGTTGGAAATATTAACATGTCGGTGAGGCCAAACGCAAGTCAAAATCATTAACGGCCCAATACCCAGCATTTGTGGTATGGATATCTCTTTCTCTAGGTCTCAAGAGCAAGATCAACACAACAGCAGTGGAGCTATCGAAGCACTAAGTGACTTAGCAGAAGGAAATTGGTTGTCTAATGTCTACAGAGAGGTTTGTGCAGAGGTATGCTCGCAAGTTTTCCATGATTGCATGTTCAAATCACAATAAATATCCCTCTCTGTCGAGCTACTGAGCCCGAGGTAAAATGTTCTGTTGAACGTCCAGATGCAAATGCCATTTAGAGCCTGGCAAGGTGGTTACAGTGTTAAATACCTGCAGCGGTTTGAGCTGCTCGCACCACTAGAGGGGAGAAAGTGAGACCTGGCTGCAGAGCAGAGCTTTGAGTCATTCTCAACCTGAAGTAAAAGAGAAGTCTACCTAAAGGTATAATATGTGACTTTATTTTTTTTTTTTTTAAAGTGTCTGCAAACAACAAGACCTGTCATACTTTTTTTGAGTTGTGTACTCACATTATCCCAAATGTTTCCACTAATTTTCAAACCTAGGGAAATGCGTAATTTTCATCAAGGTAATGGTCCGTTTTATTTGGTCGCCTGTCAGTGACATGGCGCATGAGTCAGCTTTGTGGTTGTCTGTCGGTTCAAATTGAGTTTTTATCCAGTTTTAAACCATGTTTTTATGATACACTTTTAGATCTTGGTCATTTTTAACTGTATATTTTACCCGGATGAATGATTTTAGTCATCAGACGTCTGGACGTTCAGTTATCAGAGAATCAGAAAAGCTGGGCAAATCCTAGCAGCAGGCTCTGAGCCCCTCCGAGACCTCCTGTTTCTGCAACACATTTTAAATGTGAAACTGGATTAAATCATCTGTTTGTTCTGGAGAGGAGGAGACCTCTGTAGAAGCTGACTGCAATGATGGCAATGGTGGAGAAGACTACCATGATCCCACGCTACTTCACCATCACCAAAATGACTGACTGATTGAGAGACCCCTAGCGGCAGAAAATTACGCATTGTGCATTCAACAGAGGTGCACGTAAGTGCTTTTTGACACACATGCCCTCAACATGTGTATTTACATCATATCCAGTCTGGTAATCATCATATCCTGCAGGTAAATTCACAAATAGTGCAGTCATATTTCCTTGAATCGAAAGGGAAACTTTTGGCCTCTTGAAGAAAATAGGTGCACTCCTCTTGAGTTTACAATTCTCTTCATTACCCCTGCTGTCTCCATGTTCTCGTACTGAAAAACAGAAGAACTTTCCTCACCATATAAGAACTGTGCCATAAACTCAGCCTTACGGTAAATGATATCATCGGAATAAAGACGGAAACGAGGTACGAAAACGGCTCATGGCAGCCCTGAAATTCTTTTCACTGTAGATAATTTGCAGTGCAGACAGACACCACATGGAATTGCATTTTTGCAAAGCTGTAATCCCAACACAACTACATCAGAAAACGTAACAGTAAATTCCTGCTGTCTCATAATCTGACTTTGTGTGTAACGTGGAGATCAGACAAAAAAAAAAAAATGCTTTGCCTCAATTTGAAAACCTTGCTTAGCAAAGCCACAAGGTGAACAAAACCACAGAAAAGAGCTCGATGCGGGAGGCTGCTCTCAGGGTGTTAATCCCACAACTTTCCAGAAGGTTTTTTTTTTTCAGCTCTGTTGAGTAGACTTTTGGCTGTTATGTTCCCTATTATTGTAGAGGTATAGGCACAATCAGCTTTTCCATGTGGTGGACATTCCAGGCCACATGTGCTTTCAATATATCCACATGTCCAGCTGTTTCAGACCTATAAGCTGCCAGTCTTTTCCCAGTTAGACCACTGAAGATATAAATATGAATGGCATCAGCGCTGCATATAAATACATGCGCTGCTGTGTAGTATGGAAAATAATCAATGAAATACACAGTCATATATCTGGTCGACTTTGGGTGTATCTCTTCAATATAACCGCAGGCAGCGCAGAGCCAGGAGGGATTTGTGTAATTGCTGTTGTGTACACCTTTCTACAAGCCATAACCATGTGTATAATTGAGGTAGCATTCAGAGCACCGTCATTTGTTTGGGTGGCGGACGATGAACAAATTACAACTCTCTGTGGAAGGAAAGGAGTGTACATCCCACAGGAACACCTGCCAGTGCTGAACATTAAGAAATCAAAGGAAACAACCACGTCTTCTGCTCGTCTAGACGCAGTCCTGTGATGAGCCGGGGACAAATTGTGAGGAGCTGATAGAATCTACATCAGACATCAGCAGCTGCCGGCTGGCCCCTGTTCAAAGTTAAACTAGAGGGAGACGTGACAAGGTGCAAGCACGCCTGGCTTTTAAAGGGAATGGGTTATGGCACTCGGGTTTTTTTTTCTTTTTGTATGTTACATGAGACAATATCCATTCAACAACCATTCACATCTACAGGTAATGTAGAGTACCCAGAGGTGACAGCGCCCGCCACCGTGCCACAGCTGTGCTACCACCGTGCTACCTCATGAAATAAACTTACTTCTTCTTTCCTATCTTATCACTTTTCCTCATCTTTTCTTTATTGTTGTTTTGGCAAATGTTCGTCTGGTTAACTTCCCCACTTCTCATAAAGAGCTGACCACAGTTATATTCTCTCGGGGTTCGCCACTGAGATTGATGTCTTTTATCATTACACCATCTATTGTTGATCCATCGTTATTATTGAACTAAGGATTATAACCGCTTTAAACTTTTGAAATGTATTTTATGTTCTTTTATCATCAAGGGAGAGGGATTAAATACTATTTTTAATTTTTTTGTCCAAGGTTATTGAACTGTATTGTGGGAAAAGAATCAGACACTATTATTATTCAAAATATTTATCCATCATATTAGCTGTGTGTTTGATGCTCCGCAGGCTTGACTGTGGAATTTGATCATTTTATGATAAATATCAATGATAAGGAGTGTCAAGCTGATGATGAAGTTTTTTCTATCAGAAACTGATTTGATGTCCAGCGCATCAATTCAAAGTATTAAAAGATGCTTTTAACAACCCACATCAGTGCACCAGAGCCTTGCTTCAGTCTCTCATCAGTCACCTTCTGGCAGGACCCAAGAGAGGCTTTTCTGATGATTCCTCACGCAGCTGTTGCTGAAGATAAACACCATAAACATAAATGCTATTTTCAGCTCCCTCGTACATGAAATGCCCTGTCAGTTCACACAATGCATTCGAAAATGAAATGAAACGGCACCTTTGATCCCACACGTCACGTTTCTCTGTTACGCAGTCAACATTTCCTGCCTGACTGGTTAATGTGTCCCTTCATGCAGTGTGTGTTTCACTCTGTCCATTACCACCTTTATCTTTGTTACTGGCTGTCAAGCAACTATTCCCTCCCCTCATCAACCCAAAATGGCCTTTTGCCATTAACTCGCCATCGCCGACCGGGGAGTTCATGCGGTGATAGAGTCTGGACTCGTCTGACCCTGGTTTTCATCTGGACTTTGGAACTGTGTCAAGCTGCCCTGGAGGGGAGCTGGTCAGACTGGAAAGACCCTTCCTGGGGTGTTTCAGAGGGATCGCAGCCAATTGCTCTTTAGCTGTTTATTTGTCTTTTCCCAGGCAATCTTTGACACATTCCTAAGCTTTTCCCATGTTTGTTGCATTTGGTTGTGAAAGATAAGACTAATTATTACATTTTTCTGCCTATAGTGGACGAATGACTGTTTTTAATCGTCCAGCGGTCAAACTAAATCACACAAGTCTCAGCCCAGGGACTCGAGCCCTGATTTACAGTAGTAGACAAGCTTGGCAAGTATACATCCAACTGCTTAAGTCAATAATGCCTTGATCTGCTTCCAGCACAGCCTCACCAACGTTAAACTGTTTCACAGATGAGACGCACAATGCTCTTTCTCAGCAGATAAATTTGCCCCCCGGAGCAGTGTCCGCATTTTTAAGTTGACAGCTGATGCTTGTGGGTCAAGTTCTCTTGTGTGTTTAGACCATCCCCTTCAATCAAAGGGGTCAGTCTCATTGATGATCCCTGAGGCCAGAAGCATGCTGCAGCTTCCACTGGTCTGTGCAGATGGTGAGGAGTCAAGCCGTGGAATTTTAACCTGAGAGGCTTGATCTGTCGAAAAACAAAATGCTCTCACGTTGAGCTGAAATTCAAGTGAAATTAAAATAATGTTGCAGGGATGAAACAATGTGCAGCTCGTTCTTGGGAATCTATTTTTTGACCATGCATGAGCAACCAGTCAAGTGCACAATAGACTTGAAAAGTTTTCCACTGGAGAGACATTTCAAAATAAAACAGAAGACCTGTAAAAGTGCTGCCGTGTCAGCAGTTTTAAAATTTGAATTCCAGATAAAGACAGCTCCCATATGGGTGGGAATTTCCAGCTTGGAAACTACTTGTTTCTGACCTGTGAAATTGCTTGTAAATGTAGAAAGATGTACAGCATCGCTGTTTTCATATTCCTCTGTCAGTTCATGCAGTGCACAGATAAAAACTGTTCTCACATTGAAACACGTCAAAGACAGGATAAACTGACATAACAGCCCGAGAAGTGTTGAGTAAAACGTTATAAAAGCTATATGGTGGTGCTTGGCAATAATAACGGAAAAGGACTAAATGTGGTCAAGACTTTCATATGCTTTCACCAGAAATATTTACTAAATTGTAGGTTTTAAAACATCTTTTCAATTCATGCCCCAGATATGCCACCCAGGCTCTTTTCATGTATCTTAACAAGTTATGTCTTTTTCCTTTTTCAAATATCCATCTCTCTGCTCCAAATACTGTCCATGTCCATGACATTCATTTGTTCTGATCCTTTGCTGATGGTTGACTTGGTCTTGGTACTGCACTGACACGCCTCTGCAGGAGCGGCAAGAACCCCAGTAATAGGTCGGAGTGTTTTACAAAAGTTAACTGAGAAAGTTTTCAATTTTAAAGGATAAGGCTTGTGTTGGTTTACATTTTACTTACTGTGAACAAATCCCATGAAAAAAACAAAACCCAAAATGTGTTAGCCGGTCTCTCAGTTCAGTCAGACTTCTCAACTCTGTCTGTAGCTCTCAGCCCAGAGATCATTTGTTCCTTTTGACAATATAAGTCTTATAAATCTCATAAATAAATCTTAAAAAGCTAGATAATTTTCTAAAACAGCTGTGCACTGTTGTTTATAGCAAAAATTACTCAGTCTGGAGGAAATGATGGATTTGCTGGGGACTATTTTCAGCCGCAGATTAATACAAATTTGGTGGAATTTAGTGAGTATTTACCGCTGCAGGACAGTGTATGTGAGACTGATGCAAAATATGTGACAGTGTTTATAGTAATTAAAAAACATTTTCTCACATGTGTTTTTAATACTTTTTGGACAACAATGCCTGTTTATGGTGGGGAAATATTGGATACACAGGCCATACGTGTTAGTAAGATCAATCTATTGTTGGTTTTTGGTCTTTCCATGGGATTTGTAGACAATGAGAAAAATACCGATATCGCCAGCCTTCCCAAAGGCTGAAGTCAACACTGTCTGCCCCATCTTCTCTGTCAGCACAATATGATGTTTCCAGGACTGTTTGTAATTCATCATTTTGTGATCGCTGTCCTGAGTGGCACTTAAGCAGGAGCTTGTCCAGCAATCATTTACCGTCATCCAACCTGGAATGTCCAGAACGTCAATAATTCCCACTTTGGAAAACTAAAGGACAAAAACCACATAAAATCACATCCCCATATTTCTGCAATTGCATAAAAATATCAGTCACACTTAACCACAATCCCTCGATGGGCTTAAAACAATATTATGATGGAAACTGAGCAATACTGCCCCGTCTAAATTTGAGACTTCAAAGCTATGAATTTTAAGACGACATTTTCCAGTTGTACTCCCTCAAAAGAAATTTTTTCACAGATTACAATGCTGCTCAAATTCTTGGTGGATAGCTGTGCGTTTTAAACCATATTCTCATAGCAGTCATGTTGTGACTATTTTATTCTGGCAGAATGATAGCTCGATTTATTTGCCAACGTAGACCTCGTCAAACTCGTCCACCATCCGGTAAGCAAATTCAAACATCACACATCTGTCAGATGTGTTGCTTGGTGTTGAAAGAAGCCTGGTCAGAAAGTGGAGTTAGGTCAGCGTAAAAAGAGCAGTTATTGTCTGAGAGGTCGCACCAACAGATGTTAAAGTGATCCATGTGCTGATCAAGGATGTGAGGGACATTTATTTGTCCTCTGTAACTGTCTGCAGTGTGATGCCTTCATCAGACCTCTGTCCTGCTGGATAGTTCACATTCCTGTCTGCCTCTTGGATGCCGGATCAGTCAGACAGGATCTGCACACACAGCACAAACACAACGTTACTCTCCCTTAGGAAGACACAAAAAAGGCTTTTTGTGTTAAGGTCCCTTTTATTTTGCAAAGTGCTCATGATCAGGGAAGGTTTGCTCTCTTCTGAGCTTCTCTGTGATATAAATCCCCTTGTGATGTCTGTAAAACCTTCAAATTTTTATGGAGAGTGAAGTCAAAACACACAAAAATAACAGTTACAGTACTCGGGTGCCGCTTGAGTATTTTTTATACATACTTGTTATTATTATAATAATATTCAAGTTAACAAAGTCTAACAAGGGTCTACTTGAATGCTTCCACTTGAACACATCTCTCTCAGGTTCATATATCTGCCTGTAAAACCTAAGTATAGTGCAAAAACAGCAATGTAGGTATTGCTTTAGTGCTTAATGTTGCAGATTTTTCTACTGATACCAGAACAGAAATGCATTCAAGCATGGTTAAGCATAATGCGACAGCTGTTCAAGCTTATTTTTATTGACTGAAGAATATTTCCAAGGTCTTTAATGGTTGTCTGACAGATTGTTCGGAATGGTGGTCAGTAAAAATGTGTTTTATTTTTATTTCTATTTATAGAATTCCTTTCATAGACTATAATTCAACTCAGAATTAGGCAAGATTAGACATGTATATCTCAAGAGCAAAGCCCTGTTAAATAAACTCACAACCTAATGACCTCTCGTGATGATATGCAGAGGCAAGAAATTAGCAGGTGTGGAGTCCTGAAAAATAAAGACAATACAGCTCTAAATGAGGCTGTGGTCTGAGGTAGACATCAGAGAGGAAGGATCCTTCCCAGGGATTGCAATTATGGTTTTGATTCTTTATAACGTGCTCTACAAATTCATTTAGAAAAGTTATATATAAAGCAGAGTTTGTCTTATAAGTTCAGTCATTTTATATTTTTCCAAAACACCTACCTAGATAATTCGGTAATGTGTAGACTCGACCAGATCAGCCTCCACGGTGGCCCACACTGGGAGACCTCATGTTATCTACTCCCATCAGGCACCCATTCACCCAGGGGTTCTGACGAAGCGTGCATTTTTCTACAGCACAACCTGAGACAGACTGCATGCTGTATGACCGGTCAACAAAGGAGCCAGACAGATAAGTGTACCTTTACACAAACTCAGTGAAACTGCGTTATGCAGTGGTGACTCAGTGAGGTTCGCTTCCAACGAAGTGTTACCTCCAAGTCTGTTAGAAGAGTCACTGTGTTACTCAGACCACAGCTGCCAAAATTAATCTTCACTGTCCACCTCTTCTAAAAAACACGGACATAAGAAACAAAGAAATGTGTGTGTATATAATATTATATACAAGTAGTTATAATACTGCTGCTTTTGGGGGTATAACAACAGTTATTGTTCTGCTAGCAAACTTTATTGACCAGTAAAATGTAACAGGTTAAACAACAGGTCAACATTTTACAAGGACTCATGACTGTGTTGTGAATCCTTACCTACCTCCCAGCCCTGGTAGCAGGAGCAGACACTCACCACATACATTAGACACACTCACTTGAGGTTTCTGTTGCTGAGGTGTACAGTAGCACATTGGTCCTGTGCACACAACAGAGGCTGCAGCGCTGGCTTGGAAACGTGAGAGCCCCTCAGGAGGAAAAAGGGGATTCTAATAAATCCTTCAGATGGGGGAGAGAGACCTCTATAAAAAGTGTCCTCCATTAAACACTCAGCTGTCATGGCTCGTCTTTGTACTCAACACTGTGAGTGATTTCAGTGTCAACCTCTTTACTGCTGGTGCTTTTCTAAGAGCAAAAGTGATTGGGGCAATTTAAATGTGTATTTGTTTAGGCATTACTAACGAACAGTTTTTGCAAAGAGGGTATTTATACAATACCATGTGATACCCTTTAGGAAATTATGTCTTATTATCTTTTATCATACACAATGAACATATGTTAAGGGTTTTGGAAACATGTCCCACTTGCATAAAATTCTAAATCTGTGAGGAAAGGAAACTTGAAAGTAAAGCATTTTCAAACAATTGAGGGAATCCCAGTCAAACCAGAAAGTATCTCAGCAAATGCTGGAAGCTCCAGGGACGACTCACTACTGTAGCTGAGGAACTGACTTAGATCGGCTTAAACAGGAATTTTGGGAAATAAAAGTCTGCAATGTTTTGGATGTCATGTGACTACTTATATCATGTCATGTAATTAAATGCAGAAAAAGTGGTTCCATTTCACTTTTGCGAAAAAATATCATTTTTTAAATTTTTTTCAAAATTCACGTTTCCATAACTTTTTTTTTTAGTTCACAATTTCAAAATGCTAAAGACTCCTGTCTCATAACCGTCTACAAACCCTTCCTCCCTTTTGGAGTGTTAAAAAAGTGAAGTGAATGGTGACACAGCTACCGTAGCTTCCTACACTTCGGTCAGTAACATCAGTATGGCTTCCTCCTGAAAGTATTTTTCTCTACTCTAGATGTATTTTTTTCTTTAATAATGATATCTTTAATGTTCCTAAACAAATAAATACAGGTAATGTAAGAACCCTATACGTTTATGTTCTCATCACCAACGTCATTGTAGCTTTCACCCACTATTGGCAATACAGGTAAATTCAGTTTTAAGCTTAATTAGCAACAAGAGTTGAGGTTGTTAAGACGGAACTTCACCTTCACATTTTTAAGTATGTACCTTGGATTTTCTTTTTTTTCCGAAGAACCAAATTTTTTCTGATGCAGTGGTTAATCTTTTATACTGATGATTCAACCAGAAGCGTTTTATGAAGCGGTAGAAGTGCTTCAACTGTGAGTTACATAACATTGTCTATAGGAATAATGAATAGGACAAGTACTTGCACACGGAGGGGGAAACTGAAATAACATTTTTGAAACTGCACCAAAGTTGAACTCTACGATTCCCACAACAGGCGAATCCACTGATCACAGCTATTCCATTGAGATTCCATTAAATTGATCTTGCTGTGAAATTTTGACATTTAAAATACTGATGTCATCGTCAGGCCTTCCCTCTCTTTCTCTAGATTTGTTGCAGCTGTGAGCGATATGATCTTGGTTTGTTTGGAAAAAGCACAGAGTGGAACATGTATATGCCATTAAGCATCTACCTTCCAAATGACTTGAGGCATGATGGAGACAACATTATAGAAGCTGCTCTGAAAGCTCCTCGTAATCCTTTTGATGTTTCAAACACTAGAGGCCTGATTTTAGTCTTAGACAAGGCAGCCGCAGCAAGATTTAGAGCTTTATCTGTTTTGGGTTTTCCGACACTTCAAATGTCAGTTTCACCTTTTGGAGTGCCAAGATCAAATTACATCACAGCCCTTAATCCACTAAAGGAAGATGTCCTCTTCCTCTCCTCACTTTGGTGCTCTTTCCTGGGAATACATACCTGTTCTTATGTTGATTGTCATGTTTGTGTCCTGTTGTCAATATCCTGAATTGCGATGTCAGTAGTTTGTCTCGATCATCACGTTAAGCCACCAGGTAATGAGCTTCAGTGGCTGGAAAGAAAACACATGGTCCCTTCAAAAGTCTGGTCTTAGTCTTCTTTGATGGACATTTTAAAGTTCACGTTTATGTAGGAAACAGTTTACCGATTTGCTGTAGCTATGGCAACACATTAATTCTTCAGTTTCACATTCCGCAATGGCGCTCAGATGGTCAGTTTTAATTATAGGGCTTCTAGGATTCATCAGCTGAGACAGCAAAGTTTACAAAAATATTATGAGAAGTTATAATGAGATTAGAATGATTAATGGAAAATAATTGGGCTCTGTTGTCGTTATTAGGATTATTATTATTACTGGCTCATTCTTCATGATACATCGACTTGTTGACATCTGTGTAATGTGGTCATTGTGCTTGTATGTCAGGACCTACAGGCGACGATGGAGAACTGATCTGTCCGTGCTGGAGACAAGGGCTTTTTCCTCAGGGATCAATAATAAAATACAGTAGATTTATTTACATTGGTATTTGCAGCATTCGAAATGTACCATCTGGTCTGTTTCCACTTAGTATGTTTCATGTATCATTTCAGGTCAGGGTCTAGCATTGTCACTTACTGTGTGTGAGTGTGTGAGACGTGATCATACATTCAGGAAATCCTCTATTTACCTTAATTACAACCTTTAAAAAACAGTATCAATCATGCTATTGTTATCCCAAGATATAGTCGATTTGGAAACAAACTCATGAAAATAATATGGGGCTGCTTGAATTTTTCTGCAGGGCATGAGAGCCCCACCAGCAGCTTTGCTTGGCTGTGTTTCTGCCTCCTGATGGGTCTGGAAAACATATATCCCTGCAAGGGGCTCCACTAGATGCTGCTCTTCATTGCTGCGGCCCAGCAGGCAGCGCACCCCTGTATTATGCCTCCCGATGGGAGCACCACCGGAAAGTGTCAGTCACGAGACTTTGGCATCTGCAAACTGAGGAAAGCAAAACACTTAGCTTCTGTTTCTCCACTCTCCCTGACACAGCACATTGCCAAAGGCACATGTCCACTGTGCAGGACCTACAGTGAAGCATCACATATAATGAAGAGTGCTGGGACGTGGTGGTGGAGCTGGACATGGAGTATGTTGGTTAGTTTGAGACTGGCTCCACTGGAGAAACGTTTGCTCAGTGTCATACAAAGTCTCGTTTATCTGCAACTTCGGTTCCTCACTTGTGCCATGTCTTCTCTTGGCAGATGACAAGATACCCTCACAGGGCCAATACTCACAGGCCCAGCCGTCTGTAAACATAACATTGCACGAAAGGAGTGTCAGTTACAGTGTTTCCTTGAGCCACACAGAGCTTGGTACCGTCTATCTTCAACTTGTTCTGGATCTGTGATGTTGGCTCTGGTGCATGGTGTGGAAAGCCTCTTAGTCTTTTGATGTGAATATCAAAATTAAACTGACATTTCAGAGGAAATATCCTGAATAAGTGACTCGGGGGTTGAGATGTTTCCTGGCGCACTTCTTGTCCAATCAGTGCTGTCTGAGCAAAGTTGTCGGGGAAACAAAAGGGCTTCAGTGCAGGAGTGCAGTTCAGTGCAATCTCTGATTGATTCTCCAGTTTGTCTTCATCAGCATTTAGAGGAGTTTGATGAAAGATGCTTTGACCTTCCTGCTGACTTGGAACATTATTCATCTCTTGCTATTTTTAAAGCTCTAGATGGAGTTTTCTCTTCTCCTCTTCAGCCTGGAATCATCTGCTAAAGAAATCTCACTTTAGACTTTTGGAAATGGATTTGATCCATCAAGTTGCACCAAAGAAATGCACTAGAGAATAAAACTAGTTGAGAGGACCTTTAGTGAGACAGCAAACATCATACTAATGGTGATCTGCCATTGGGCCATAAACTAAGAAGGTACAGTAATGTATATCCTAATAAGCCCAAATAATCACGAGGAACCAGCCTTTAAAACCGGCAGGAAGCGATAGGTCAAATGCAGGAATGTGTCTGAGCATGTGTTTTTGTTTAGCAGTGCTATCTGTTACCTTTCACCAAAATAAAGACAGGGATTACACTGATTCCTTCACTGCTCCACAGCTCTGTCCAATGTCAACCTTCATCACTATCTATTGGAATAAACGCACATGTTTACTCTCATATTTGTTCACTGACTTTAATGTGGATTCATGTTTATATTGTACATGCAGCCAAAGCTCCCAGTTGGAAAATATTGCACGCTGCTGTTCTGGTGACTGGTCATTGTGTTCCCCACGTGCCGAACAAATTACACAGCTTAATACGGTGCCTAACATTTGTTCTTGGCAGTTCATTAGAGATCGTATGATTGCCTATAGGAACTGCAGCGCTCCAAGCAGAGATCTTAACTGATAAATTGTCATAAGGAATAAGAATGGTGTATGCATTTCCACATGAGGTTTAAAGAAGGCTAGTTGCACGCGGCACCTTATCTATGCTACAGTTTCAACAGCGATCTTACGCAGATACAACACAGTTCTACTGGCGTCCACGCTCACTCATCAGTAGGCATGCAAGAAACGTGTAGTCTCCATTTGCTCCCCAGAGACATAGCATGTGCATGCTTCAGCTTTACCGTAAATGCTCTGACATGACAAAAAGAGTTATGACTCCACCAGTGGAGATATCCCCCGATTTGTGGACCATGGAAAGAAACGACCAAGTGAGAGGGGAACAAGAGGAGGGGTAGGAAGGGGTTCCCGGCACTCTTAAAGGGTGATGACCCGATATTCCATCCCCTTTTTTCTGAGAAATTACCATATTTTTTTCTTGTCTGTCAGTTTGTGAAGGGAGAAGCCCCCAAAACATTTGGGAAATTCATCAAATTCTTGCATGTTTTAGTAAATCTGGTTGGGTGTTCAGCATGTTCCACTATTCTGAATGACTCTTGATGCAAATATTTATTTTACTAACCCCCTGATAAAATAAATACTTTGTAATTATGAATAGCAGGAAGACACAATCAGCCTGTGTGTGTGTGTGTGTGTGTGTGTGTGTGTGTGTGTGTGTGTGGTGCTGACATATTTAAACTAATCATTTCAGAGTTTTAGTAAGAAATATGGAACGTTTTTTTTATGATATGTTTTTGTTTTTTAATAGTAAGGTGTTGCGCAGTGATATTTAGTACACGATGCAGGCTACATTAACTACAGCTCAGAGCCTTCCACTGAACATCTGCATGTTCTGGCGTGTCCCACATTACAAATGTCGGGAAGTGATGCACAATCCCTCTGGGAACTGCAAAAGCCTTGTTCGACTTTGGAATTAATCTGTTTTCACAAAATGTGTGTTGCCCAGGTTGCAGCCAGTACAAGAGTCATCTCTGTGGGATTGATGTATAACAACTAGACCATACAGGTCATACTCATTATGTACTTTTATGGATATGGAGTTAAGCTCAGTCAGAGAGCAAAAACCCTACAAGACGCTTCGCTGGGTAGAAGTAATACAATGTCATGGTCACAGGTAGCACCTGTTGTTGGTTCCAGGAATCCCGGAAAATATTCACCTTGCTAAATGGATTTATTGTAACTCAGGATTTCAAATAAAATCCATGATAAATATTTTGGCAAATGTGGAAGAAGGAAATCTAATAAACCGGATCAAAGAAATATAACTTTATATTATCCACATATGTTCTGAAGCTTTGTATAAAATGGACATGAAGATGCTGCACACGGCTACACCTCATTTTTCTTTTTAACATGACTGATAATGTAGTAGCCATGCTCAGTTCTATATTTTATTGCACTGGTGTATTTTAAACACAGTGTGGTGGTTCACTGATGTTGAACTGCAAGAAAAATAATCAGACGTGCTCTGTTTTAGTGCCCTCCTGAGCAACCAAGACAACACTAGGCTATGCTCAGACTCCAGGCTGCTCCTGAACAGTACCCACGTTTGGATGAGTTACTGTGTGTGAGCCACTCAGCTGTTCTACCTGGTATTACAGTAAATCACGCACATATTGGCTGTACAATGCAGTAATGTAACTATGTTGGACTGTATCTATGTGACCTGGATGTCATTTAAATCATTCTGATCCATTTGGCTCAGCAATCAGTGAGAGCAATGTTAAAAAGTATTTCTGTCTCATCAGTGTTGTACAATAATACACGGTAGACCACACTGGGCTTACAGTACCTAACTATAATGATACCTTACATGGAGCTGTAATAACTCATCTTGTACTTTATGCCCATGGATGAGAACCCTCAGCTCTCAAAAAACCTCTGCAGCTGCATCTGCAGCTGCAGGAGAATCACTGAGGAAATGCAGTGATAGATTTTCAAGATGTAGCAACTACAAACAGTAGTCAGCACTTCCTTTAAGTGCTCTCCAAGCTGTTAGAGGCCGCCACAGACCCAATGGTAACATATTCAATTGGGGTAAAAACAAAACAAGACAATATCTGTGTTTGGGTACATTCTTAGGCGGCATTCCCAGAGACCAAAAGTGGCTTCAGGACGTTTCGGAGACTGTGCTGGACTTGCCAAGTCTACCCAAGCTACAGGAACATTTGAAAGATTCAAGTAGAAAGAATGAGAGGATTGTGGAATAGATGAGAGATGGTAAGAACATCTTCTGAATCAAAAATTCATGTCACGCACAAGAATAATCCATTTGTATATGTTGTGTGAACCCCTGCCACAAGACTTTTTGAGTTGAATTTGGTGTCTTTGATACTTTGCCTGTGAGACTTGGCTGACATCTTGCCACTGACTGGAAAAAACAGCTCAAATGGCAGTAAATTAAAAAAGGGATCTTGTGTTTATTAAGCACAAAGAAGATAATAAAAGAAACTACTGTCATTAATTCGCTTCTTTACGGTGGCCTTGACATACTCTGTTGATTAGTTTCCAGGAGAAGAGCAGTGGAATGGCTCTTGATGGCTCCCTTCCCAGAACACGGTGGACACTTGCTCTAAACCGCCAACTGTTTTGAATCAGTGGTAAATACTGCATGGTACATTTGCAGACCTAAAAAGTGATGCCAAATAGGAAAAAACTCTAAGTAAATGTCACAGAATTGCAAGAGTGCATGCAATCATTCCTCACATGCGAATGTCTGGGCAGGGACCACATGTACACGAACAATTTTATGCCTTTAATGGCAAAAAACATGCCTGAAATTATATATGATTAAGGTTTTTAAAATTTTACATGTCTCCAGTCAGGTCCTGCAGTAAGAGACAAAGTTGATAATGTGCAGCATGAGCTGGGAACTCGCTCGTGCAGAAGTGTATAACCTATAGCTTAAGGCAATTCTGTGTAATAAAGCTACTGGAAAATATTAAAATCCCACCTGGTTCTACTCAGCAAAAACATCTGCAAGAACGTAAGGAATTCCAAAGATAGGACAGCTTTCGTCTGAAAAACTTGGGTTATGCATCATAAAAAAGATTTTAATCAGCAGGTAGTATACACAAACAATGATTATCTGGAAAGTGACTCATGCAGAGCACCCCAGAAATTGGCGGGGATGACAGCACTGCACTTTTAAAGTTTTATTTATTTAGGTCAAAAAATTAAAATATATGCTCTGGAGCAGTATTGTAAAGCTAGTTTCTTTTCTGTTATCTCCAAAGTAGGTCAGTCACGTGCCACGGCTCATAAAAGGAATGTGAATGATACATTTACCTCCAAAGGTCCCCCAGTGCACTGAGGGGGGAAGTGAAGGAAATTCATGTCCCAAACTTGCCTCCACAGGGGATTGGCTCTGATCTTCTCACCTAAGTAGCCAAGAATGTTCAACCTATACATGACCGATGATGTTTTCCAAGCATGTTCACGACTTGATTTTCACACCCTGTTATCTCCAAGCGCACGTGAGTAAAGCCTAACACCTGGGATGAAAAGTGGTTCCCTGCCACTGATATCCAGCAACAGCATTTGCCTGTGTACAGCTACGCCACAGAAGTGAATGCGGATGCATGTGTTGATGTTGTGATGTTTTTCTTTTCTACACCTAGACAAATGGAGCATGTAGAGTTTCTTTTGTGCTTGAAGCTGTATATTTCTTTCCTTGATAACAATTTAAGTACCAAAACATAAAACATGAAACGATTTGCACAGGCTGCATTAATGTTAAAATCCTGTTTTCCTCGCTTGTACTGATGAAACCACAGAGAGTTATCATCCTTCAGCTCACTGTTTTACAACCTGCAACTTTACTGTTTTGATTCAATCCAACAGATTTCATAAATGCCACAAATCAGCAATAAATGTATGCCATCAGCCCAGCGCCAAACATCAGGCCCAGCCAAAAGATGATGAGGTGGTGAAGAAATTTGAGAATTTAGCCACTAAAGAGCTACATAATTTTCTCAGGAGGTGGTGGACACCAAAACAGAGCTAAAAGGAGAGGGGATGCAGGGCTTACATTGGCCAGGTGGTGGAAACAAATGAATGCCAGTGTTGCTACATTGGATGCCAATTTGCCACCAAGTTCACCATATCCACTGTTTCCTAATATGCTGATGTTACAAGGTGAGGTGATAATATGCAATTAATGTGTTTAGAGCTTGCTGCACTTCCCCTAATTTGCCAAAAAAACCCAAAAGTTACAAAATAATCTAATTTTCTGCTGTTTGACTTCTAAATCAGCTTGTTTGAACTTAAAATGATGAACATTTTTTAAAAATCTATGTAATATTTGCTCACATATGATGCATAAATAGGTCAAGAGCCTCTCAGCTCAGTTTGCTTTAAGCTCAGTGCTCCTGTAAAGAGCCAAATAAAAAGCACTGGAAGTGTTTAGAGTTACATCGTAGCAGTGCTGAGCAGCAGGGCTCCCTGTGGGCTCGTATCCAATTCCATTAATTAATTTTGACAGAATTAAACCCTGCGCATCATCACAGTCCTGTGACGTCATGGGAAAGATGCAAAGTGGCATACTGTACTACTGACTGTGGAGCTTTGCGTTGTAAATGGCTGGGTAATGTCTGAGGAGGTGGCAGCATGGAGGCCTCACCTGGCTGTCCTCACCGAAGGTTGGTTTCACTATGAGTTTGATATCCCTCAGAGTCGACACGGTGAGAGCACACGTCTTAGAATCGGTGGAATTTTAAGGAGAGAAGGCCAAGAAAAGCAGGGTCGCATAGCAAACTGAATTGGAAGTGTATGTGTGGGAGGATGAAATAATGTTGTTAGCTTTTAGTTTGTTCTGTCTAACTCAACACACAATGCCATCAGTGAGGTATTTTCTTTATAAAGCTACTATTTCCTACTGAGGAATTGTGGGAGAGACGGGCTCTGATGGTGCTCTGTATGGAGGGTTTGCCTGGGATCTGTTCGCACCAAAATCACCAGAGTGCCATAAAACCAGTTTCCATAGAGTTGGAGTGTTGAAGTTTCGGGAAGTTCACATTAACTGAACCATTCACAATTCTGAGGTGATTCTCCCTAAAAATAGAGCAAGAAAACAACACGATGATATTTCCAGTGAAATCTTGTATGTGTAACAGAGCCAGACATCTTCCAAAGAACTCTGAAATTCTGCACATAGAGCTCGAAAATGATAACTTGCACCAGTAAACATGTCCCCAGCTGTGTGTAACTAAATGTTTACTTTGTGCCAGATTAAATAAGAAGCAAGACACTGAAAGAGCTGCTCAACTTGTTCATGTGAACTTTGAGGTATTTACATCTGAACATATTTCAGTATACTCAAAATAATTTAACATGCTTTTAAGCAATACTCTGACATTTTGGTAGATATTTGCTCTGCTGATATGGTTGTTATAACCTAGTGTTGGTAATGTTAGCTAGTGAAAGTAAGCAACTAGCTGGTGAACGTAGTGGATCATTTTGTGGTTAAAGAGCCAGATATCTTTGATGGGAGTTTGTACAGACCAAAACAGAGCTTAAAAGGAGAGTGAATGTTGGATTTAGATTTGTTGGGTGCTCAGAAACATGAGTCCAAATGAATGCTAATATTGCTATGCGTTTGTGTAAGTAAGCAACTGTTTGTTAACACATTAGCCATAAAATCTTTATATGCAGATAATCACCCTTTGTTCTATGACTATAGCCACAAGGTGTTCTTAAATAATCTGACAACACAGCTGCTGCAAGTTTTCACTCTTTTTGACTTTTCTCAACTCTACTATTATAAGCTTTTCTGTAATTTTCGCTTTCTCCAAAGAATACTGCCTCAGTGTTGTCTTAAGGTGGACTTTTTCTTGAAAATCAAGTCATAGACAAGTACTGTGTCGAACCATTTACAAAAGCTTTCCAAAAGTCATTATCCACTTGTGTGGTCATCAGGAACTCCAGTGTGATGGGCCTCAGTTCTTTTCACAAACCAAACACTCTCTCATGCCTCTTTCAGAGGACCTTTAACATTCCTAGGTACAGTTGTTACAGTTGAGTGGCGTGTGGTCTGTCAGCTCATTAGTCAAAGGTGTGCATTTAGCTGCAGAAAAGTCACAGCACAGCAGCGAGCATTTACCGCCATCACTCACCAAACCTAAGGCGCTCTGTGCTTATACAACTGGCATGCGAGGAGTAGCATGGATGACTTAGTGTCTGTCTGTAAACAGTAAGAGAAG
>NW_019525126.1:1600878-1660691 GCF_002814215.2 Seriola lalandi dorsalis | reverse complement strand
GAAACTGAAATCTAATTAATTTTGCATATGCAGCTAAACGTCTACTGTATATGTCAAATATGACTGATTGATGGTGCATAAGAATAAGTGCAAAATATTGGAAAGTATTTTGCAACAATTAGATTTCACCACAGACAGAACAGGTTCTTATAATGCTGTTTCACAGAACATCATTTTTCACCAAGCTACGCCAGCTCCAAAGCCACCGGTAATATCCATATTTCCCTCTTTTATCCCACCGAGGCCAGGCATGGATTACGATCAGTGATTTACAATGGCAGAGGGGTCAAAGTCATTTTAGTGTTTCAGCACGTGCCAAAGAAAAAACAGCTGAAAGAATTAGCTGATAAAATTAGTTTAGTCTGGCAACACACTACCTTCAGTTCCTTTCACAGATGATATCTTTTGATTCCTGATTTTCCTCAGATAAGATGGTCCATTACTGTTACAAAAGCACGCTTCTCCCAGTATTCCCAGATTAGTAGAATAAATAGCCTGTAAAGTCACCCATAATGTAAACATCAAGATGATGCTCTAGCATTTTTTCCTCCTCCTTTTACTGAATGTCTAAGTCTAGTAACATGAATCAACAATTGTTCCCAAAATAAAAAATAATCGCTGACCAGCGGCTGCCCACTTTGTTTATCAGTGACTCATGATGTTCTGTGTCTGACTAGTAGCTTTATAGGTCTCCCACTAACTCTTTCCACTTTTTGTCTCAAGCTGTTGTAAATTTCTTTCCCCTAAATCATGACTTACACAAGCTTTTTCCCCCTGGACATGTTTTTTACTGATAGTGGCAGTAGAAGTGAAGAATGATGCGTTCAAGCAAGGCCTGTTTGCCACAAGAAAAAAAAGAAAAAAAAGAAAGGTGTTACTACACAGCTTGTCTTTCATACACACCTCTTCCTTAATGAGATAAAAAGATATTCTGCAGTTAAAAACCACAGCTGAAGGGAACAAGTGGAAACAGCGTTTGATGACTTATGATTACGATAGTCATTTTCAGGAGAAAGTTTCAACCTGTCAGTACAACAACACGGATTCGCTGCATCCAATAAAGTGCGCATCGCCAGATGTTGTTCCAAATCTGCGTGCTGTTTCTATGCAGTCATAGACATATTGACTGACAGTATTAAAATGGAAAAAACCAGCGCTGGCTTCATTTGCTTAGAGTGAATAAATGAAAAAGTCAAACTTTTAATAGACCACAAAATTGCCCAAATGTACATTCCAGATGTTAGGATTTAGAAAAAATAATAATATAATTCTCTCATTTTCTATTATTTCAGCAAAATCATTGTTCAGTGGCATTTGCGCTTGTCACGAAGATAACGCACGTTACAATTGTACAATACTCATTCACGATATAAAACAGCTGCAATCCTCACCACTAACACTGATCAAGCTTTGTTTTATTTCATTCCTTAAGCACTTCATTGCTCAAGCACTGGATGAACTCAATTTGACATGCACACACAACAAGTGGTATAAACAAGTGTTGAGATCAACAGAATCCTTGAAAACACAGTAAATCCTCTCTGACACCTGTAAGCCCATGTTTGGTGGGTATTTATTCTTGTTATAATACCTGGTGATTGTCTCTCATGTAGCTGCTTATAACCTTAAGCCTGCAGCGCAGTAATGTTGACCTGATCTTTTTCACCTGCCTGCTCAGACGCATGCCATTACTCATCACCTCTCCAATGTATATGCAGTTTAAGGTGGAGCTCTTGCTGTTGTTTTTGAGATTGTATTTGTTACCATAGAGTTTTTTTTCCTTGGTATCCTGACGGTCTGCGTCATTTCATTTTTCTCTTGCTTATTTGGACTGCGAGTCTGTTGCCTCCTACCTACAGTATCTACTGAGTACAATCTTTCGCCTCCGCACCGGCAGCAGCCAGGGCTGCAGGCATTATGTTTATGGGTTGTCCATACGTATGTCTGTCTGTCCTACTCTTGTGAATACGATATCTCAGTAAAGCTTGAGGGAATTCCCTCAAATTTGACACAAACGTTCACTTGGACTTAAGAATGAACTGAATAGATTTTTGTGGTTAAGGGTCAAGGGTCAAAGGTCAAGGTCATGTGACCTCACAAAATACGGTTTTGGCCTTGTGAATGAAATATCTCAGGAAGTCTTCAAGGGAATGTTTGCTTTCTGTCTGTAAATTATATGAAGTTATATGAAGTTACTACCAGCTGCTGCTTAGCTTAGCTTAGCTTCACGCAAACAAGAGATATAATGAGCCATAGAGGTGCTGGTAGGCAGCTCCACCTACCAGCCCCTCTAAAGCTCACTAATCAATAAGTTACATTTGTTGCTTTCAGGCTTCGTACTAAGCTAAGATAACAAGTTGCAAATAAGTGTATTTTGAGCTATTCCTTCATGTCCTGATGTGTACACAAAGCTAATCATTTATGCACTGAACTTTCCTTTCTGCAGGTGAGATGTATTCATCTGTCTGCGTCACCATGGTAGCTATTGTTACTCATGCAAACCATATTATAAACAAACTAAGGCTTGTTTCAGTGCTCAAATAAACACAACTCTATGGAGAGAGTTTCTTGATAAAAACTGAACATAAAGCCTTTCATGAACTGGGCATGTAATCGTATGACAATGTCAAAGATTATGACAGTAATGATACGGGAGCATAGACTATGAACTAATGTGCAGAAACAGAATATACAGTAAGTTGAATATTTTCATTTGGAAGAAAAGAGCAGAGAAATTCAATGAACTCCCCCACCCTCTGATGTGTCTATGTAAGCTCCCAGAGTTGGAAAAAAAAAACTCTATAGGGAATACACTCCCAGTAAACACTTCCTATCTATGGGCCTGTTTCCGCTGTAGTTCTGGCTCAGTGTAGCACGAGCCTGGCAAGTCTCGTCATCTCCAACACAGTTTTGTCAGTTACACCTCCCACACTGTGCGTTCACAGTCACGCCCACAGAGCTGTTCCCAGTAACACCTGCCTATGATATCTCCACAATTGATTTGCAGTGAAACCAGGGACTCTCATTCCAACGTCACCCCATTTCACAGATTTGTAGTAACTTTCCTATTGAATGTCAGTTTGAGTGGTGCAGCGTTATTACTGCCTTATCTCTTCCTGTAGGCTTATGTTTCACCGAGGTGAGCAGTACATGTTGTAAATCCTACATGTCACAGAAACACCAGAGGCCATAAAAAATCCTGAGTTCCTGTGGTATGTTTGAGGTATGTATGTGGTATGTACTATATCATTTGTCCATATATCTAACCTATTTTTAGACAGCCCTCTATTTTAGAGTCATCGCAGCATGAAGGCGCCTCTCTGCTCTGCTGTTTGTCCAGAAGACTTTCATCACTGTCACACACTCATTCCCTCTCCTCAACTGTCCTCTGAATCCACAAACTCTGCATGCTGGCATGAGGCATGAGTCAAACAGTTACACATTTGAAAAAGGCCAAATGCTCCTCTGCTTCTCAGGAGTGAACTGAAACAAATCTCTGTCAAGACGGTTCTGTCTTTACTTGTGGTGGGGGTGTGGGAAAGAACAGAGAGAGTGAGAGGGAGAGAGAGAGAGAGAGAGGAAAGAGGTCAGAGGTTAAATGCTCAGCCATCAACCTTAACCTTCATCTCAGTTGTGATGTCATCATGTGTTTGGAAAGAATTTAGACAAAATACTTGAGCAAATAATCTTACGTCTCTTCAAAATGCCATTACATACACTCTTCATCATCACCTGGTACAGGTAACCACATCCCCTCAAGTGTTGCTCCATTTTATTCTACTTTATTCTTCTACTCCACTACTACTGAACTTTTCTTTCTTCTTTTCTACCCCATTAATCTTGCGACCCTTTTGACGGGGCCCGACCCCTAGGGTTGAGAACCGCTGGACTAAACTTCCCAACTGTATATAAAATATTTCAAACTATCTCCAGCTCAGCCAGTTACAAAAGTAAAATGCTGCACACTGATACACCAACAATCTAATGATGCAAAATATTAAATCATATCATGTATCAGATTATTATATCTGTCAGTTTTCTGCAGAGAAGGCACTTTTTACTTTTTGTATATTAAAAAGATTTTGTTGATAATACTTTACTTTTGAATAAGCAGGGTTTTGGGTGCAGGACTTTCACCTCTAAGTTTTAGACTGTTACTGATACTTTGACTTAAGAAGAGGATTTGAGCACTTCTTCCACTGTTGGATCGTTGGAGTAAAATCTGTTCAAACAACAATAACTAGGAAGGAAAGTCTAAATCCACCATTTAATACACCTTATTCATGTATTATCTCCATTCATTCATTATCTTCTCCAAGCTGCCTTTCAAGCTTAAATTGGACTTTCATACACTCCTTTAAATATGTTTTTGCTTGTTTTTACACAAGAAACCCGCAGACAAGTATCCTCCTATTGCTCTCACTGTCCTGGGCCAGTTCACACTTACATTCATTACTCAATGAGTCCCCTGGCGGCCAGAGTTGTAACAGCAAAATGAAAAGTTCATCATAAACCAGTGAGTCTTCTGCTGTATGTCATAAATATAAGATTGAATTAATACCTGACTGTAGGTTATGGAATATGATTTAATGTTTTATATGGCTTTTGAATCTGCCCATAACTGGTTTTGTACTGAAGTAATTGACCTTCTTATTTTTGGATTATATTAAAAAAATTAAAAAAAAAAAAGAAAAGAAAAGAAGAGAAAAGAAAAAGAAATCTATATATTTTCTAGACGTAGACAATAAAGTGAAATTAAGACGATTTGACGAATAATTAAGCTTTTATTTGACCGGAAACGACCACATCTTGGCTCTGGAGCGTGTATGAAATATTTGTCCGGTGATGGAAATTCAGCTCAGGAATGCATTTTTCCCCTCTCTCTCTGTGTGTGTGTGTGTGTGTGTGTGTGTGTGTGCGTCTCGGATATTACTGTGACTGGATGTGAGGTAAGAAAGCAAGTCCGTCCCTCTCTCCTGCTGCTATCCCATTGGTCCAGATGGGACCTCAGGAATGTCCTTAAACTGTTTAAATAGCTCTTGTGTTGGTGGGACAAGTCAGAAGAATAAGTGAAAGCATCGGAATAAATCCGGGACAGGAGCTCAGAGAGACTTTGCAACTCCACTCTAGTGATCTTCTACAAGAGCTAAAGGAAGAGAAACGGGATAAATAATCTGACAAGCAAGGACTTTCCTCTTCTTTTTCTATCTGTTTTCGCAGGACCTTTTTTTTTTCTTCTTTTTTAAAGGTTTGTAGGCTTCTTTTATTATTATTGTTATTATTATTAACTGTTATTTATTGATGCTCAGATGCAGCCTTGATGTTTAACTCTGTTACTCTGGTTGCAATAGGAATCATTTGAGATTTCAAGATGATGCTGTGTGGCATCTTTTTGCTGGTGATGCTTTGGAGTTGTGAAGGCGCAAGACTGGCAGGTGAGAATGGAAAATGTCTTTATATTAGTTTCTTTTTTTTTTCAACCTGTTAAAACTGTCTAAGTTCTTCCATAGAGAAAGTAATAATTCCTATAGGGATTTTAAGTGACTATAGGTTTCAGGCTGTAGTAATCGCATTGCAGATCACTATTATATTTCAATAATATTCATATAAAGCCATTATTTTTAAACGTTTTGCAGTTACTTTGATAGTTCTGGCTGATGTTTTATAGTTTCTTTGTTTTCCTGCATCTTCATGGACACTGTCATTATGAGAGAGAAAAAAATGACCGGTATCTATTTTTTCCTTTGACCGCAGAGAGTCGAGATGATAACAGTGTGTATGACTTATTTGATCTGGCCCGAGTCAACAAGAGACACCACGGAGTGAGTTTGGTGAAAGGCGCCGATCCCTACAGCCCCGCATACAAAGTCCTGAACGCAGACCTGATCCCCCCCGTCCCCGACAGCTCCTTCAGGGACCTCCTCGACTCCATCCAGACTGAGAGGGGCTTCCTCCTCCTGGTCAACCTGAAGCAGTCCAAGAAATCCAGAGGCAGCCTTTTGACCATCGAGAAGACTGATGGATCCGGACCCATCTTCGAGATCATTTCCAACGGCATGAATAACACCCTGGATGTGGTGTACTCCACCATGTACCAGCAGCAGAAAGTCTCCATCGAGGACGCAGACTTGGCCACTGGACACTGGAAGAACATCACGCTGTTCGTTCAGGATGACCGCGCGCAGCTTTTTGTCGGCTGTGAGGAGATCAACGTGTCAGAGCTGGACGTGCCCATCTACAAAGTGCTGTCCCAGGAGGTGGCAGACAGCGCCAGGCTCAGGATCGGAAAGGGATCTGTGAAGGACAGATTTATGGTAAGATCTATCGACTGAGATGACAAAGATGATGACAAACAATATTTAGTGCACCATATTTTGTGCACACATAATGATTGATGTGAGAAGATAGAAGTTTAATAGTTTGAAGTATCTCTAACTTGAATTTATCTTTCTTCAGGGAGTCCTTCAGAATGTGCGCTTTGTCTTTGGGACCACTCTTGATGCTATACTGAGAAATAAGGGATGCCAGAGCGGAGGTAAGTTTGAAAAATAGAATAAAATGTATCTGTTGCCAGTAACTGACAGGATCTTAATCAGGTGCAAAATCTGGAAGTGTGTATGAGGATGCCACATTGTCTTCATTTGTCTTCTCTCCTCTTTTCCCCCTGCAGCTACCTTAACTGATGTCATGACCTTGGACAACCCTGTCAACGGCTCCAGCCCTGCCATTAGAACTGATTACACCGGCCACAAAGCCAAAGGTGAGACCTCTCCTCCCAAAAGAGACAAGTTTGTGTCTCTGTTCTACTGCTCAGTTGTAAAACTTTAAGAGTTGAGGTAATTTATTGGTTTCTTCTCTCCTGTATTCAGATCTGCTGTCTGTCTGCGGCTTCTCTTGTGAGGACATCGCCAGCATGTTTAAGGAGCTCAAGGGACTCGGTGTGATTGTTAAAAACCTGAAGAATGACCTTGAGAAAGTGGTAAGCTCCGATGGCCATCAGGTCCCCCCACCCCTCATTCCAGTTAACGCATTCCCAGTGCGTAGCCACTTGTCGCTGTAATGGCAGTCCCCAGCCAAGTTCTTAATGAGACCCATGTGAATACACAAATGTGTTTGGCTGCTGGTTGCATTTGCACTGCTTCACTAGAGTCAAGCAATGTCTTAATCACGATGTCAGTCGCTGATTCATTTGTATTGGAACTTTGGCAAAGTGAAAGTTTTCCATCCTCCATCCTGAGCAACCCCCTTTTCTCCCTCTCTTTTTCCCCCCAGTCTGAGGCGAGCACAATCATGATACAGAACCTCAACAGCGGAGCTTGCTACCACAACGGCATCCAGTACAAGGACCAAGATGAATGGACCATGGACAGCTGCACTGAGTGCACCTGCCAGGTAAGCATCACCGTACCTGCTGGAATACAACCTTTAGACAAGCCAGTAAGCAGCTGAAGGTAGTCATAATTGTGTTTCCTGTATTCCTGAAGTCATAATAGTGTTTCTGTCAGCACCTCCCTTTATAATCACTGAGAGCCATCAACACTTCTTCTCTACTATCAACAAAGCAGCATGAGGAATTTTCCCCGCTAGCAACATTTAGTGAAGGTGTTAGTGAGGATTATGTTTTCTATCAACACAGCAGGACAGTCATATCCCTGATAAAGATCACTCAACTCGCAATTAGGTTTGGAACAGTACCAACATAGCCAGTTTTTTTTCTGTAGCAAGTCCAGTTATCCATTCATTTAACTCATTATTCTTGTACTAATTTGACTGCTCTCTCCTCCAGAAATCTGTCACTTTGTGTCGCAAAATCTCCTGCCCTCTGATCCCATGCGTTAACGCCACCGTGCCCGACGGAGAGTGCTGCCCTCGCTGTGGAACACGTAAGTTTAATTTTCATAACTTCTATGATCGTCTTAATTTCTTTCTTGATATCTTTCCCTGGAAGTAACGATCCTCAAACTTCATATCTTCCCCCCCTACAGCGAGTGACATGGCCGAGGATGGATGGTCTCCCTGGTCTGAATGGACCCACTGTTCAGTGACTTGTGGCCGTGGCATCCAGCAGCGCGGACGCTCCTGTGACCGCATCAACAGCAACTGTGAGGGCACCTCTGTCCAGACCCGTGACTGCTACCCCCAGGAATGTGACAAACGCTGTAAGTTACTCAGTATTCTCGACACGACCATTGTGATGGTAAATATTCTCAGTTTGATCGTATGAATTAATTGGGTTTGTGTTGCTCACAGTCAAACAGGATGGTGGCTGGAGTCACTGGTCTCCCTGGTCATCATGCTCTGTGACCTGTGGTGAGGGGGTCATCACCCGGATCCGCCTCTGCAACTCCCCCACACCCCAGATGGGTGGCAAGGACTGCCAGGGAGAAGGACGTCAAACTGAAATCTGCCAGAAGTCACCTTGTCCTAGTAAGCTCAATTTCAGCACCAAAGTATATGTGATGGAGTGTATGAATTTAGGGCAATATAATGATTTTTTTTAAATGTACCTTTTAGTCGATGGAGGCTGGGGACCTTGGTCACCATGGGACACCTGCACTGTTACCTGTGGTGGAGGAATCCAGACCCGCAAACGTCTCTGCTCTGACCCCGTTCCCAAATACGGTGGAAAAGATTGCGTTGGTGATGCCACTATGTCTCATGTGTGCAACAAACAAGAGTGTCCTGTTGGTAAGTATTTACGATTTAAAAAATATCAAAAAACTAAGGCATCACTCACAACAGATCACCCTATTTAAGTACGAATTCTTTCTCTCTACAGATGGTTGTCTGTCCAACCCATGCTTCCCTGGCGCTAAATGCATCAGCTTCCCTGATGGCTCTTTCAGGTGTGGCAAGTGTCCACTTGGCTATCGTGGAAATGGCGTCATCTGCAAAGACATTGATGAATGTAAAGAGGTTCCTGATGCCTGCCACACTCATAACGCAGTCCATCGCTGTGAGAATACTCAGCCTGGTTACAACTGTCTGCCTTGCCCTGCACGTTTCTCCGGTCCTCAGCCCTTCGGAAGAGGAGTGGAACAGGCAACTGCTAAAAAACAGGTTTGAGTTATTACTTTCTCACTGTGTTTGTGGCCAGTAGGCTAGCTGCTTGCTTTTTTTTCCTAACCCTCTGTCATTTTCTTTAGGTTTGCACACCCCGCAACCCTTGCCGGGATGGTAGCCACAACTGCAATAAAAATGCAAACTGCATCTACTTAGGCGTCTACTCTGAGTCCATGTTCCGCTGCGAGTGCAGGCCAGGATATGCCGGTAATGGCCGTATCTGTGGAGAGGACACTGACCTGGATGGATGGCCCAACACTGACCTGCTGTGTGTGGAGAATGCTACCTACCACTGCAAGAAGGTAGCCAGACCCCACGTGGAGAGAAATACAAAAGGCCATTATTACCCATCTGCTCTCCATTACTGTGATGATTGCCTCCTTAACCACTCTATTGTTCCTTCATAGGATAACTGTCCCAACCTCCCCAACTCTGGTCAGGAAGATCATGACAAAGATGGCCTGGGTGATGAATGTGACCATGATGATGACAATGATGGGATCCCCGATGATAGGGTGAGTCATTACAGCAGTTTTATTTAGCCCCAAACTGTGCCTTCCTCAGAGACCAGACATAGCAATCAGCTGTAGCCGTCCTTCCTCTGGGCAGGAGGAATGTGAAGTCTCCATGTTTGTTTGCTTTCAACAGAGAGCTAAAGTGGAAAACCAGTGGCATAGGAATAGTGTAATATAATTTCAGCATAAAGCCAGAATTGAGGAGGTGGCTTGTTGCCCATAATTCTTAGTGTGGATTTGGAAAGTTGGGCAAGAAAAATGCTGTGGTAAAAATTACCAGCTCTCATGCAGTGGAATTTCACATTCCAGCAGAAGTAAAAAAAAAAAAAAAAGCCTTTGAAAGAAAAGTTTTGTTCCTATACGTATGATTTTTTTGAGTCGTGACCCATTTTAGTAACTGAATTGATATTTCTCTGCCAATTTAGGACAACTGTCCAAGAGAATACAACCCTGCCCAGTACGACGCAGACAGGGATGATATTGGCGACCGCTGTGACAACTGTGTGTTTGAGGCTAACACCGACCAAACCGACACTGACAACAATGGAGAGGGTGATGCCTGTGCTGTTGACATCGATGGCGATGGTAAGAGATCTTTCCAAATTTTATGCAAGAAGTCTTGCCTTTACTTATCTTTAAAAGGCAGTGACACAGACAGTCCCTAAAGGCTAAGATGAGTATGTTTTCACTCAACAGGCATTCTGAATGAGAACGACAATTGCCCTTATGTTTACAATGTGGACCAGAGAGATACTGATAGAGATGGCGTGGGAGACCACTGTGACAACTGCCCTCTGGAGCACAACCCTGATCAGGTAACGTCAGATCTCACCTTTCGTCTTTCCATTACAGCTACTCTGACTGACGTAGTTTAATCTGTCATATAACTATGTAAAAGTTTCCGTGGGACACTGTATCAAGACCACAAACTGCTTTAATGTAAGACAGGAATGTGACAGCTTGAAGGAGAAACAATGCAAAGCTGCCTATCCTCCTCTCTATTCATCCGCCTTTGGAAGAAATATGAATGTGTAATTCTGCTGAGGTGTAGGGACACTGGACACTTGTCTGAAGGGACATTGCTTGCATACCTGAAAACAAGGGGCTACATTTAAATTACGTCCAGAGTAGCACCTCTCATATTGAGGCTGGTGAAAAACAGTGAAGTGAGTTATTTGAAGTGAGTACAAGAGTCTTACAGTGTGAGAGCCGTTCTTTGGGAAAATCTCATCATAAAGGAATTCTGTTCTCTTGCAGATCGACTCTGACTCAGATCTCGTAGGAGACAAGTGCGACAACAACCAGGACATTGACGAGGACGGTCACCAGAACAACTTGGACAACTGCCCCTACATCCCCAACGCCAACCAGGCAGACCATGACAAAGATGGCAAGGGTGACGCCTGCGACCACGACGATGACAATGACGGCATTCCCGATGAAAAAGACAACTGTCGACTGGCTTATAACCCTGATCAAAAGGACTCTGATGGTGAGTCAGTTTTTCAGTGTGTCAAATGGGGTATAAATCATTGGACAAAATTGGGGTTTGTCTTTTAGAGAGTAGCTTCCTGTCTGTAATCACAATCTAAATATCTATATTTTTCTCTCAGGTGATGGCCGCGGTGATCTGTGCCAATACGATTTTGACCAAGACAATGTTTTGGACATCCATGACGTGTGTCCAGAGAACTTTGACATCAGCGAAACAGACTTCCGCAGATTCCAGATGGTTCCTCTGGACCCCAAGGGTACCTCTCAGATTGACCCCAACTGGGTGGTCCGGCATCAGGGCAAAGAGTTGGTGCAGACAGTCAACTGTGATCCCGGCATTGCTGTTGGTACGTAATAACCAGACAGTCATCTCACTATAAATACACACACACACAAAGTAGTAGTCAGCCAGTTGTGAACCATGTTTTCTCTTACTTCAGGGTTCGATGAGTTCAGTGCTGTGGATTTCAGTGGAACATTCTTCATCAACACGGACAGAGATGACGATTACGCCGGGTTCGTGTTTGGCTACCAGTCCAGCTCGCGCTTCTACACAGTCATGTGGAAACAGATCACACAGACCTACTGGTCCCACACACCCACAAGAGCTCAAGGCTACTCTGGCCTGTCAATCAAAGTGGTCAACTCCACCACCGGCCCCGGTGAGCATCTGAGGAACGCCCTGTGGCACACCGGAGACACCCCAGGACAGGTGAGCACAGATTCAGCGGCTTAGAGTTTGAGATGTAAGGTACAAGTTAACACAATGTCTGACTGTTTCTAATTTTAACCTTTACAATTCTTCCTTTCCAGGTGCGCACTCTGTGGCACGACCCTAAGAACATTGGCTGGAAGGACTTCACTGCCTACAGGTGGCACCTGACCCACAGACCCAAGACTGGACTTATTAGGTGAGCTGAAATCCTCAGAAGCATGTCATCTCAGAAGCTCTGTCACTCAATTACAAAAAGGCACAGTGTATTTTCAAAATAGCAATGAGCTCATGTTTTATCTTTTCATTTGCAGAGTGGTCATGTACGAAGGCAAGAGAATGATGGCCGATTCTGGAAACATCTTTGACAAGACATACGCTGGTGGGCGACTAGGCTTGTATGTCTTCTCTCAGGAGATGGTTTACTTCTCAGACCTCAAATATGAATGCAGAGGTAAGCACATGAGAAATGTTTGACATTTTTAAAAAAAAACACACTTTCATCACCTTAGATTTAGTTTGTAACATATTTTCTTTCCTTAATTTCTTTCAGATGATAAATAAAATGGTCCACAGAGCCTTCTGGAAGAAGTACCAGTCTGCTGGTATGAATATATAATATGAGACCTGGATCGATATCTTTGACTTTTTCCTTTGAGAAATGCACATTGGAGGAATGACGGGCAAGTGAGATAACGTGAGGTAAACTGACCTCAGGACTTAAAGCCAAATTGAAAGTTCAATGATGATTCTGCACCACTGCACCAAACTCAAATTGTGAGCGCAGCTCTGCTCAGAAGACATTGGCCCTCTCATCCTTGTTGCTCTGATCTGCATTGAAAGAGGGCCACATCTTATTGCTTTGCACACCTGAACTGTTGTCAGTTGGCGGTATTCCTCCGAGGATGAGGGACCAAAGAGTGTTTCATGTTTGTTTTTTTGAGGGGGAGGGGGGGTTTGAGCATTAATATACATCTGCTGTGGACTCAAAGATGCTTGTTTCAGTATGAAGAAAGCAGTAGGAGAACTTTCTTAGGCAGGGGTAAATATGCCTCTTGAAGGAACTGTTGAGGGACCACGGACAGTATGGACTGACTGTTACTATCAAAGAGCGTGAATGTTGTTTGTGTGTTTGTGCACGTGTTCCACCCAACAAGCATAGTTATGAAGACAACCAAGTCAAAATTGATTTTAAAATTCTTTTGATACACCGTCACCCCACATTCTGGCAGACCTGTATATACAAGGTCTTGTATTCAGCTGAGGCTTAGGGCTGGCCTAAAATATTCGTCTTCTCAGGAAAGAGCACTAGAAGAAACAAGGAGAGCACAAAATTCAGGACAGCACAGGGCCACAAAGCAGACACGCTGCACACTGCTTTGGAACAGTAATTATTAGCAAATATTATGTTAATATCTCTAATCTTTGCTGAAAGTGTCAAGGGACGTAAACAGCGAGGGCCAGTCTATATCCTGTCATTAGTTAACCATTGTTACGTACGGCTGTTTGTATTTACTTATTCATCATAGAGGCTTTAATTCTCGCTCATCTTTGCATCTTACTATCTTAAAATTTTGCAAGCAACCTATTCCAATTAACTGAAACCATAGTTATAGCATTACATCTGACCAAAACAGTGAAAAAGTGAAAGATAGGCATCACTTCCAGTATCTCCAAATATTCTGCTTCTGCACAGTGTGCATGACCGGTGTGCCTGAGCTTGTGTGTACATTTCTGACAAGGGAAAAATCAAAGGAAACCCTTTATGTACAAATATTACCTCATTAATTCTTTTTGTATTGAGGCCAGCAATACACAAGAATCACTTTTCTTAGCAACAGAGTATAAATTGGTTGGCTTCTTTTTTTTTTTAAAGCAAGACTTTAGTATCATTTATATGCTGTATATAAGATATTTTTGTAGCAAAAGAAGCCCAAACAGGAACGTAAAGGATTAGAGAAATGTTGTCTTGACTATGTTGTGCTATATGTATTTCCTGTGCATTTTTGGATAAATTATTATGTTTGTTTTATGTTGAGGTTATTTCATTTGTGTAGATATATGCTATTTAAATAATTTATCTAGAGGCGTAGCCTCATATTGGAAGCGTTTCTGTCTGTATAAACTTATTTGCACACTGACATGAGGATGTCTTTGTTATTTTGGTTTTTGTATGTGTCTTTTTTTAATTATTAGTGAAGCTTTTCAATAAACTTTGTACTATAGTTTCTACCCAAAGTGCTGTTTATACTCCTACCTGTTATTTTGTAATGTCAAGTGAACAATAAACACTTCAGGAAAAAAGTATCTTGGTTGACTGTTGTCTTTTTGGTCAAACAAGGATAAATAGTCAAGTGGATTGTTCAAGACCTAAGCCTCTTCCTCTGTGATTTTTAGACCTCATATCAACTTTTACTGAGGTCTTCTCAATAGAAAAACAAAGGGAGGCGAGGCATGCTTTGTCAAGCAACTGGAATCCATTAGTTGAGTCTAGTGAAGCCTCGGAAAAAGGGAGTATCCTCGGGAGTCAACAGCAGGAAAACTCAACATGAAGTATAACCCACTTAAACAGCACATCTATACAGATCTGATTACACATTACACAGGCATCTCCTTACACCTTCAAAAGACGGCACTCCACGTGAGACGTACACATAAGGAGTTTTGCACGATTCTCTGGGGCTGTGAACTTTAAGTTATGGCTATGGTTTACTGTATTGCCAGTAAGAATGTGCATTGAAATTCCAGTTTTCATAAAAATGTCTGAATCAAACTTGTCAAAATAGATTCGGTAGACATAGCCTAGGTCTGCAGCTCACTTAATGCTGCAAGACCCTGCACCAGCATATATCATCTGCAAACAGAATTCACACTGCTCATTTAGAAGGAGATGTTATCTAAAGCACCAGTGAGGGTCACTCCAGAAAACCTAGACAGTCTCAGTGTGCCGCTGGTCTCTTTACATTAGAAGTGACCACATTCTTAGAATGCTGAGCTCACTGTGTTTCCATTACCCCAGTAGTATATCTGTCATTCTGAAATATGTTGCGCAATTGCAGAGATGGTATTTGTAAAATAAGCATTAATGTATGAATGAAAATATTACAAATATATGGAATTAGTATAAAACTAAAGTCTAATCAGTGTGGTCTGAAAAGTGATTGCGTGTGCTCTTTTCAGATTTGTCCTGAGGCGTCTGTTTAGATTCCTGGACAGATAGTGCAGCAGCTTTCACTGATAGTAGGCCTCTCATCAGGATTTGACCTTGGAGGGCTCACCTGGCTGACGTGTTTTCACTCCAGAGGAATGTGAGATAATTCCCGTCGGCTAGACGGGGTCAGAATGTGTGGGTGAGGTGAAGAGTGAGACGAATAGGCCCGTAGGTGTCCAGTGCCAGTTGAGAGGCAAGGCAGGACCTCTGTGCTGAGGTCAGCCAGGTGCAGACCAGCTACTCGCACTGTGTAAGCAGCAGCAAATAGGAACCGTGTCAACAGCTTCCACAAATCTCCAAAACAAACCAAACGGGATAATTCTCAAAGATGGCCATCTTTTGTAAGCGGAATCCTGTTAAATGAAAATAAGTCTCGAAAGAGGTCACACGGGCTCCAATTTCAGTAGATCCAACTAATCTGACCCACTCTAAAGCAGATCACCTATAGAGGCAGGAATGGCAGGAATGTTTGGAGCACACATCATCCCTCTGTCCTCATAAACAGCCACGCTGGATGTCTGGCCACACATTACTAACACAGACATACTATATTTCATAGGAGAGGGCTTAGCTTTAATACATGATAGTGTTCAGACATCACCCCACAGACACACTGTTATCGACTAATGTTTATGTGTGCAGGAGAACATTCTGCGGCCGCCGTACCCGGTTGTTAGATTTAATGACGGCAATTTTCTGTTCTCATCTATGATACTAAGCCTAATACAAAGGGTGTCCCTGCTGCTCTTTTTCCTCATGCTGAGACATAGACACAAATAAAAACAATGGGAAGCAATCCAGGAGAACAATTAGGATAAAAAAATTAACAGTTCTCATCCCGTTTCTCAATTGACCAAAAGTTAGAGCTACATTTTTGTAGCACATTATGGAACATATTTATAATGATTTTATGTTACTGTCTATGAGACATGTTATTTATATCTACATTAATCTAAAAGCTAATTATTCAGGTGAAATATGTTTATATCCATTAATGTGTCTCTTACAACCCCTAGTTGCCTGATGGTGATATCCCAGCAATGATGCCCTATTTTGACAGACGTTCTGAAAGCAGGGCTTCAGAAGGATGTAGTCAATGTGACTTAGTAGGGTCTCATGGTGTGGTGTCAGTTGTCTCAGGGTCCAGGCTCCAGCTCTCTGTCAGCTCACATTCATCCAGCAGGCAAAGTAACTGCTCCTCCGTAAGGTCTGCAGACTCTTCCTGCAGAAAGAAACAAACATTATGTATGTATGATTTTAAAAGGATAAGTCAAGAATATGTTTGGATGGGCTGATGTACTTGTATCCACACAGAAACCCAGCATTTCATCTCAGACACACACAGTAGACCTCTGGTAATCCAGACCTCTGGTAGTATCAAGGACACATGTGCGTGTTATTATTAAAGTGATGACAGAATATTTTTCAGCATAACTGCTGCTTTTTTCCTAACATCCTCCCTAGATTTGTCCAATTACAAATATCAAACTCAGTTTTGGCAAATCCAGACAACATGTCACATTAATGCATGACCTATGATAACAGTGGCAGTTCATAATAATTGCACTGCTGCATTTGTCCCCTGTGCGTAGTTGGAAGCTGTCCGGGGAAAAACACTTCCAGTTGGATGTAACTATTGTTTTTCTACTGATAAGTCAGACTCCTCACAGGCAGCCTTCTGGGACTGCATGAGAGTTCAAGGATGAAAGTCAGCCTTTTTAAATTAGGTTATGAGGACAGGGGAAGGTTTCACAATTTGAATGAATGTCAATGCGAGTGATGTGTTCTCTGGAAACTGCAAGCGTAATTTCTGATTTCATATTATTTGGCTATGTAAACTTTTAATTCCTAATAATAAGGTCAGACATGATTAATTTACCTATCCACAAGTGCTCATAGACAGTTAATTGCCATACCTTTGTGTGCAAATCCTGTACTTTATTTAGACAGCTGCGACGCAACAGTCAATTTGTTCCAATAATATCAACTCATTACCTTTCATGATATGAGCCAAAGCGTGTCCAGGAAAGCCACACCGTAAATCTCACCGTTGAATAGTAATCATCGTCTTCATTCACTAAGCATGTGTCCTGGTGTTTCTAGCTGTCATCCCACAACGAACAGAAAGTCCCTGGCTTTAAAGTACGGATCTCCTCATCCAGTAATTATGTCCCTGATCCAGATGCTTAATACATGATTAAATGATTTTTCCCCACCTGAGGGAAGCGAATCAATCTGTTAACACATAATTATCACCTTATTAAAGTGACATAGCCAAATAGTAAGCAAACAATTTTCTTTTTACAAATCCAGCAGTCAGGAGTCAAGATGAGCATTCATGCTACGGGACACCTAATGAATTTCCACTAAATCCTGAGGGAAATATCTGGCTATTTACCTGCTAAATGTTCTACTTTGTTCACTAGCTAATGACTAACTTTACATGCCACTTGTTTGGTGTTGGGTAGTAAGGGTATTGCCTGCTGTGGCTAAGCTAAGCTAACTGGTTTATCCAACTAGCTAGCTTATACCTTGATTTTGTATGAATTTTTATGTATTAAACAAACAATATATCATGTGTTATCTAGTGAGCCTAGAGGTACTAGTCAAAGTTTTTTAATTCAATTGTATTTAAATTTGGGAATGAGGAAAATTCAGCTTTCACCACAGTGTGACTCATCTCAGGCGTTCTGTTCTGAGACGGAGAGAATATTATGCCCATGCAGTTGTTTTCACCTCTGCCTCATTTCCCGCTGAGTCACTCGAGACAAAATCACATTCCTGTGTCTCATCTACCCTGCTAGCTAAAGCTAATAGTCTTCATCGATCATCTGTATTCCTTCTCTGACCAGACCACCCTCTGAAACTCTCCAGCCCTTCGCCAGATCCCAGTTGCTGATAGACATCTCTACCAGACAATCCTGTCCATGTTCAAAGTCCTCCAGAATGTAATGACACCCCTTAGGTCATGGCGTGTTGGGCCATGTTACTCATTTATAACCCCTGTGGTTATCCAGATGCGGCATATCATCTTCTACCACAGGCCACAGACACCATGGACACATTCCAGCCGCGAATCACGATGCCCCCTGTACCACTCAGTGTTTTTGTACTTTGACATGCATGTAGCAAGACATGGTCCTTTGCCTGTGCACTTCACCTTTACCTAAATGGCAAAGGGGGGCCATATCCTGTATCTTCATGCATGCACATAACCATATGCATACACTAATGACATGCTTAGGCTCTAGGCATTTTGGATACACTTAGCTTCCCTCCATGGTTATTCTGTTTCAATGTTTTAATAGGTATAGCTAACACCGTGCTCATAGAAAAAAAATGATTTGCTTAGAATAGCAACTGTAACATAAATTTACACAAACATAAGTGAGCCATTACTGCAACTTGAGACATATGGCCCAAAGAATTCACTGGTCAATTACAGGCATGTCAGTGTTTGAGTGCTCATGAATGGGGCAATAAAAAGAAGTGCCCCACTGGCGGGAGTATTAATGGCCAGAAATGCCTTTAACCAGTACCAGCCGTCTTGGAGATGGGAACTACAAGTGAAACTTTCCTACAGAGAGGAGAGTAAAAAGAGATGGAAGAAAGAAAGAGTGCCTTTTACTGCTGTGACAAAATGCTGTGACTCTTTATAAGTGGTTGACCTCAGGTGCCCTTAATACTAGGAGGGCCAAGGGTGTCTGTGGGTGACTGATGTGTATTTTCCTGTCTGACTGTCTGCCTACTCTATACAGAGAAAGTTAAACTCAAGTGTTAGAGCCACTTCAGCGCATCTCAGTCCACCCGCTACAGACGCCACATTCATTTCAGTAAACAGCAGAGAGAAGTACCGCAATTACAGGAAAGCTGGCCAAAGAAAATTTGATTGAGATAGTTCTGTCTGAGTACCATAGTTCTGTCTGAGTACCATAGTTCTGTCTGAGTACCATAGTTCTGTCTGAGTACCCCTCTTCCACTGGGATATCAGTGAGACAGGAACAACTGTGTTGAGCCTGGTTGGAAATGTGTAAACACAGTATTACTATGAGACTCAGTCCACAAGGAAAAGGATGAACTGAGCAGGAGAAAATAAGACTTTTTATCAGAACAAGCAAACTGCTGTTTTTAAGCTATCATGCATGGCTTTGGTAAAAGTATCTATACACAAGATGTTAATACATACATTTTCATAAAGAGAAAAGAAAAAAGTCAGCCCCCAGTCATAGGAAGTGTGCAGCTGTGTGAGCTGCTACAGTTGGAGGCTGACGTTGGAGTTATTCCCAGCCATACACCCTCTAGCATAAACATGTGAAATACAAGCTGGAGGCAGAGAAGCTATATATGCAGGTAACATCCTCCTAATGGGGAAAGGCAGAGACCTTTGACAGCTTTATGGAAAGACAGTACTCCATCACCTAGTCTATGTTATATTGAATAGCAACTTTTTAAACACTACTAAATAATAACAATGGGAGACTGACATTGGGATAACATGCTTTAAAGGATATCTTCGCTTTGCAAACACTGTTTTCTGTCAAGTTCACTCAAGTTCACAACAATGTATCATTGAGGAAATGACTTTGACATGGCCACTCATCAACCCAACACATTATTAGATAATCATTTATTTCTCCACAAATGTTCACTTCCCTGAATTATAAGAACAGCTTTTGCCTTGGGCAAACCGGCTCACTTTCATTCTGCAAGAGCTACTTTAAAGAGCTGCATCCTTCATTTATGTTTCATTACTAAAGTCAGTGAGTCTTGGAAAAGACAAAGTAAAAGTCAAATCAATAACACCCTGTGTATGTATATGTCTGGTGGTGACTGTCAGACTGCTGGCATTAATGCTCCAGACATCTCATACTGCTCCCTGTTGTCTAGCTCTCCCACCTACTATCCAGACCCAGCAGGCTTACTGCATCTGTCTCAGTCTGGCCTGTAACCACACACAGCCCATGTGCAGAGAAAGTAAGTGCAAGGGAAAACCTGTGTCACTGTTCTGTTTAGCAACTCTTTACGGTGTATTCACTACTAGTCTTTGCACTATCATTTTCTCACTGCCTTTACTCCTTGTCCTTGTGCATTTGAATAGCACCAAAATGACGATGAGTTCAATGTGTTATTTGCCCTATGGACATAGGAGTCCAGTTCCTCTCCCAACAAACAACGGCTGGGTGGGCGAAACCCTGACCTTTGGTGAAGGATGAAGGTTCTCTGTCACTGTCCAGTATCAGTTTCCAAGCAGGAGTTGAATCTGACAAAGCCGGAGCTGTTCAGCCCTGCAGCTATCTGCCCCCCAGTGGACCACCACCTATGTACAGCTCGGTGTTGGCTCCTGTACACAGAGGTTGCAGGGCTGTTTTAACACAAGCGTGGGCTGCTCAGCTTTCAAGGTCGCTGACTTCAGTCACATACCTCAGCTTTATCGGCCACAGACCCAGGGGCAAGTTCTCCACTAATAGGGAGGAATTCTATTCATTACACCTTATGTGCTCCCATTAAGATGCTGAGACTAACTCATTAGACAAGCCAGCAATACTTCCTGCTATAGTATACCTGTGGCATCATTGTCAAATGTTAGATAATGAAGATAACATAGATATTAAACCTCATTAAAGTCAGTCTGTTGTAGTGATTGCTGGCTGAATCCCAGTATTCGCATTTTACCCTATTATTTTACACATTTTACCCTGCATATGTTTTGTGGCTCCTCTTTTCTGACAAAGCAAAAGAGTTGTGAAACTGCTGAGTTGCCAATTCATTCAAGGGCTCAATAACACCTGTAAAGATTAAGGCCAACTTTGATCTGCCATGGGTGGGGACCCTCTTTGCATCAAAAAGATTATAGGTATGTTTGTGTTCACCTAATACCCTGCACTTCTATCAACATCCTTCCTTTGACTCTGTTTACAAGTTTCATTTTTATATGTATGTATGTATGTATGAATGTTTCTTATGATGCTATAACTACTTTTTGTAGTTTTAGTATAACTATAACTCAGCTAATCACACACACTCGAGTTTTCACATGAGATATTTGGAACTATTTTATAATCCAGCCCCAATGCTAAAAAATTAAATGATTGAATATAAAAAAGTGTGGATATAAAGTGATGTGATCTCCTGAAATCCAGAACATCCAATAAAAATTCTATGTGCCAACTGTGAACTTGTATAATATACAAACATAAAAGCATAGCCCTTTGATTAGTACTTAGGTTAAATTGCACTAGGGAATCCTAATGTAAGAGATATATGCTGATGTAGTAGAGAAAGTATGATTGATGATGTTGGCCTGATTAGAGATCCATCCTGTTTTACCATAAATGTTGGGTATGTCCTTCCTTTTGCAGTTGATCTAGGAATGCAGCCAATTGAAGTTGCAGGAAAACTAGCACCAGATTAGCTGCAGAGTATCACAGATTTAGCAATGACACAATGAACAATAAACAGTCAAACTAACAATAGCTTTCTTTGGAAAGGCGAGGCTACTCCTTTACTGCACATGCAAATATCTATAATGGCAAAAAAAGTAAAATCAAAGTTGAAAGAGTAGATTCTTTGGCGAAGAGGTGAATTTCACTGGAATGGGGCTTGTTTGGATTGAGAGAAAGAAGCAGGGATGACACACAAAATGACTGGTGTCAGATCTGAATCCAGCTTAACATGGCTTTTGTTTGAATAAATCAGTTCAAAAGGTAAATCAGGTAATTCTCTAAACAAACACTTGAATTCTTAACATCACACACAGGAATCAATCAAACTGAAGTAGTGCAGGGAATCTGTAGTCACTCCTACAATGTATGAGGCATTTTCCACCTTTACAATAGGTGCTACACTCCAGCAGCAGCTGGCCAGACTAAACACGAAGCAGCATGCTTTCCATTTGGAGGGAAAACATTTAATACCTAATCCATCGTAGGAGTCTGGAGATGTGCTGTACTTCAATAAAACATTTTTATTTCAAACATATCCCTAAAACAAATTCACAGTCAACCTCTTACGCAGCCTCTTTCTCTGGAATTCAGGATTCATTTTTTAAGTCTTGTCATCACTAACTATAAGTAGACAGATTAACACAAGGAAACAAACTGCATCATCGGGGCCACAGTGTCACAACTCTCATACATGTTTTAGGAATTATTTTGAAAAGGGCAGATTTTCTAAATAATTCTCCTATAAGGCAGAACTCCCTGCCTGAGGAACTTATGTTAGCAAACAAAGCCCCCTCTTTTAAATCTTAAATCACTCCTCAAAATGTACTTCTACAGGATGGCTTTTCTTCAGTTAATCTATTTTTGCCTGTTTTTATTATACACTCTGTTTCATGAGGTCCTATGTTTTATGTTTTTATTCACATCTCTGTTGTTTTTATCTGGCCCCATGATCTTACTTGTGTTTTTCTTCTTTTTTTTTTATAATGACTGTGTATTGTATCTTGTTCTAAAGCACTTTGTAACAATGTTTTGAAAAGTTGCACAAATGGATGAGTATCATTTCAAATTGGGCAATACCATTCTTATATATCAGGAATTTAATGGCCTTTCTAGCTCATAAAACTTCTTTTTTTTCTTTCTTTTTCCTCATTCGAGTATTTTATCATTATCTTTTGTTTATTTTTTGTCTGTGGTGGTCATTGTATCTATTACATTATTATTAAATAAAGTTGTTATTAATGCTAAAAGAGGAAACTTTGGCACTAAAAATAAAGAAGAAGAAGAATTGAAAATGCTACCAATACTAGTACTTAAAGGAACTGTGTGACATTTTGGACAATTTGCTTATTTGTTTTCTTGCTTATAGTTAGATGAGAAGATTGATACTACAAGCTATAAGCTAACTATCTCTTGATTCTCACAACATATTCACTGCACAGATATGAGAATGTTAATGATCTTCTCATCTAACTCTTGAAAGAATAACAATACACCTTCAAAAAATGATGGACTAATATTTTCATAAAACCAGGATTGGTAGCATTTTCTGTTCACAAACGGATCCCTTCTTATTTATCATGCTCCTAATCTACCAGAGAACTCCACACAAACCCTGTGCGGTTGGTAAAAACACTTCAGGTGCAAAAATACTGTGAGAAGACACTTGAGTTATGGATGTTATACAAATCAACTTTACGAGTATACCGGAGCTGTGTGAAACTGTTCAACAGTGCCCTCCCACACAAATTCTGTACAAATAAATCTCCTCTAACTACAAAACAAGCCCAGTAGCACTCAGTCTGTATAGCTGTTTACATTGCAGTCACTGGCTGGGTTCAATTATTCAGTGACAGTATATAAAATGCAGTGACACACAGCTAAAGAGCGTCTAGCTACACCAGCAGTTAAGAGACTGGTGGTTTTGATGTTATGCGATCATAATGAAAGAACAGTTTCCTCAAACGAACCTTGGCTTAGTAAGCAAAAAATTCCATTTGTTTCTCCTTAATTAGGCCAGGAATAGGTTAGGGTTGCATGGCATGGTGCCTTGCTTGATGTAAGGGAGTGGCCGCCACGTAGTGCTTTTATTGCCTTACTGTTTGTGAGTCGAAAGGGCATCTTTTATCTTTAAATTAGGCATGTATACATCACATTGTGGTTCATCAGTGTTAGAAATGATGTGCTGGATAATACATTCGAATTTGTCTTCCATCAACAGCAGCACTGTGATGAAACAAACATGTAGTTTATTGCGCAAGACCGAGAGAAGCCACCCATTTGAACAATGGCAAAGTCAAACCAATACATTTATCTGTAATGTTTTTCTTTCTGTGCACACAAAATTTAGAGTCATAAATGTCAGAGGAAGCAGAAATCAGGCCTATTCACCTTTGTTCTTGCAACATTCTTGTGTTGTGTCTTTAGCTACAGGGTTTTGGGAGAGAGAGCGACAGTTCTGCGGCTGTAATTCTACAGTGGCTCCTAAAAGCAGACAGAGCTCAATGGTTTCCAGGGAACTCCATGGAGTGTGGACATTAAAAGTAATGAAACACCATAGAGGACAAAAAAGCTATCAGTGGAGTCAACAACCATCAGTGGAGTAAACGACCATCCTTGTCCTCAGATCAAGGTTGTATACAAATAAATAAAAGCAAGAAATATAACTCAAAAAAACACTCAAAAAAAGTCAAAACAACAACCTACATTTTTCATGCAGCTGTGAACTAATACTAAACTGTGAAGTGAGTGTGTTAGTGATACAAAGAGAGAGAAGGAAAATGGGGAAAAAAGAGGAAAAAATATGGGCCTGCAGAGACACAAATATTGCATGTGATTTCATTGTCCCCCTGTGTGAATGACTGTGAATGAGCTGTGTGCTTGTAATAATTTGTCATACACGTGTCTACAGATACAAGCTCTGAGGACTGTAATAACGCAACATAAAGTACTCGTGTGAATTTGAGCATATGTTTTGTTGTGTGTGTGTGCGTGTGTGTGCGTGTGTGTGTATGAACATAGCTGCTTTGAACTCACAGTCATCTCCTGGCTGTGGCCCAGGATCTCCAGCTGCTGTTGGATCTGTTGGAGCCGCCTCTCCTGCCCTCTCCTCTCCTTTATATCCTGCAGGACCTTCTCTTCTGGTTGCGGGTCCCCAGCGCACTTCCATCCAACCTCTGAGCCACGGCCCTGATACGCAACAGACACGAGTGGTTCTCACAGGGAGCAAACAACACATTTCACACGTCGACATGCTTGGGTGCTCTCGTAGAGCTGCGCTCACAGCTCATGGCTGTCTGTGGGAAACATTTAAATAAGAATCAAAACCATACACAGTTCATCACAGTTAATTTGTGCGAAAGTTGTACATTCCAAAAACACTCTGGAGTTGTAGTGTGTTTACCTCTATCAAAATGTCATCATTGTGGTATGTCCTAAAGATGCATGCAGCCACAGTTCTTTCCTGTGTTTTACAGATTGTAGAGTATAATCAGGTAATCATTATAAAGCCTGAGAAAGTCTCATACTTCAGCTACAGTCTACATAGGGTCCAACATAAATCACATTTATGGCATCCACGTGCACTGGGTTGACACAATGCACCACAAGCTGCATCCAAAGAAAACTTTGAAAATGGGTCAGGAGGAAATAGGAGAGTCATGCCTAGAGAGCCAACAATGGACAGCTGATAAGTGAGGAGCTTGTCTTTCTGACCACAGGCCGGATCTTTTTCACTAGGCCTGGGTCACAGAGAAAGAACAATTCAAAGTGAAGTCATCAGAACCAAATGACTCATGTTAAGATGTTGGGTTTATATCATATATTCAAACAGGCAATAGGGCCGTCACATACTGTATTTTGCTGATACTGAGTCTCTACGCCACGATGAGGAAATAGCTTCTGTAGATGCAGCATGATGAGCAGTAGGTGCTGAAAAGGGAGCATAACTGTGGTAAATCCCAAAGATTAGATCTGGTAAAACTGGTGAAATCCCTTCCCAAACCACCCACCATTTATATCTTTAGGATGGATGGAAAATTCATGACAAAACGAACAATACTGTAGACACAGACCAGTGAATGACCTGTGGTGGGGTCATATTTTGACCTCTAAAAATGCACTGCTACTCTATAAAAGCAGCAGCTAGGTCAAAAAAATTGTTGGGTCTGAGAGGATGTTGCCAACCGCAGGACGGTTTTGGAGTGTCAGTCCAGCGCCATGTGGTTGAAATCTCCATCTCTCTTGGTTAGTCTGGATGCCAGGCAGGCGTATGTATGATCTAATAATGTTGAAATTGATGGATACTTCATAAAATGTCGACATCTCAGCAGGGACTTGCATACAGCGAAATGGTAGGTTACAGGAGACAGCGGGAACTGGCAGAAATTATGAACCTAAACACTGAATTGCTAAATCTGTTATGACACATTTATGATTAAGGATGTAATCTTAGTTAAACCCAGGGTAGGAGGGAAGTTCAGCCAGTATGTTGAGAAGAAGAATGAACGCTACTGGCCTTGTCTTGTTAATAACCAAAACAGACATGTCTACTTGGGTACTGTGACACATTACATGTACACAAATTTTAGGCAACTGGATGCTACCAGTGTGATTTTAATATTTAAATCTTGGCAAAAACAATAATTTGCTATGAAGTGTGTGTGGCCTCACCTAGCAGTGCCCTCTGTCTCCCTATAGGGAAATAATGACAGCTTCTATCTGAAGCCTCTTTTAAGTGGTCGTTACTAGAGCCCTTCTGTTAAGACTCCCTCATCCAGACTACAAAAGCCAGGACCACGACAGGATCAGACTCCTGTCATGCACCAGAGTGAGAAACACAGCATTCCAACCAGGAAAAATAAAAATTAAAGTCTAGCTTTACCACCATCCTCACACCACTAAATGCATGTTTCCAAAAAAGCCCAAATCTTTGGGAGAAACAGTTTATTTAATTTGGAAACGACAGCTGCCCTACTTTGGAAGAACTATAGACTCCAAACTTTAAAATTGTCTGCAAGGTTTAGTCATGATAAAGCTATCACTGACCAAAGTTTGAATGAATTCGGCATGTATGTCACATATTTACTTCCATTTTGTAAGATGGATTACACAGAAAGTACTGAACCAACACCACACTAGGTTGAGGGATAGGGCATGAGCCAAGGAAGACCCCATTAAATTTTTATATGTCGATCCAGTTCCTTGACATTGAATTTGGTGCAGATCCAGACAATAATCTGGATCTCACGGACATGTATAGGATAGTTTGGTTTTGGCGGAGGTACATGCTCTACTGAGTGCCATTCTAGATTCTTACTAAACTAATGCTCTCTGGCCAAATTAAATTCTGATGAGTGTAAGGGGAAAGACACAGTCCCTTTTTTATAAACCTTACTAATCTGACCCCAATTACAACATTAAATGAGACAATATCGCCCTCGTTATCTCTGCATTGGTCCTGAATCGTCTTCTTTCACAGTAGCAACAGCTTAGTTACAATAACAGAAAATCAAGCTAATCTGAGAGGTTTCAATAGCTTGTTGCAAACGCTATGACGATTAGCAGGTGACATGTCAGTCTCATACAAAATCCCATAGTTCATTTCTGTGTCTCTCACTGAAACTAGCAACAAAATGTAATGCTAGCACAGACAGTTTACGCATTAGTGCTGATATTTGCTAATCAGCACTAAACAGAAAGGGCTGAGGTTGATGGGAATACTGTTAGCTTTGCAGGTATTTGGTCATAAACCAAATTATATTTGGACTTGATGATGGAGAGAAAGGGATCACGAAAGTCAGTACGCGTCACTGTCTAGTGCCAGTCTACGCTGTAGATGTGAAGATATTTTAGTCTCTGTCTGTGTTGAGACATTTCAATCTGAAACAAAGTGGTGGACTAACTAACCACAAGAACACTTCCCATCTCTACGGAGCCAGAGCGCTTGCATAGTTAAAAAAGAAACAAACTGTAAAATGGCCGTGTCACGAGAGGTTCATCAGATCTAATGCTTGAAATGAAATACCAAGTTAAAACAAATTTTATTTTGTTGTAAACTTTAAAATGTGTGAATATAGTTGCTTTGACAAGTGACAATTGAAAACTGTATGAGATCAGAAGTGTTAAATAGGGTTGACATAGGGGTTATTTTCAGTTTCATAAAAGGCCAATAACCGCAGTACTTTGTTCACAGTAACTGTAAATGTATAATTGATTAAGCAATAATAATAAATCAGTGCAACAACTTTAGATCCATTTCCAAGGCACTGGCAAGGCAAAACCATATATTAGTCTTTGCTCTTGTGCCAGTCAAATTGTAGTAATGATTCACTTCTTGGAGAGGACTGAGAGAATAATGTTTCTTGAACTCAACAGACTTCAGTGATTGTTCCAATACATTATGGCATGTGTGCTTCTTCTCCTGGAATGTGTGATAGCTTTCACTCAATAGGAGGTCAGACTGAGTGACTTCCAAACAGAGGACTGGGGTTCTGCTTATCTGAACATCAGCCAAATGCTGGTAATTGGCTCTCCTCAGAGTAGCCACTTGACATACTGTTGAAGAGCTCCAATAATCACATCACCTATCTGGGTCACACTACTGCCTGAGAGGCCGTGAAGATCTGGACTTTGTTTTTTGTTAAGTAGGACAAACATGTTAAATATGATTCACTCTTAAAAGAAAAGTAGCTCAGCATGCTGAGGAAATATCAAATCACTGCCCCTTGATTTGATGTCAAAGCAGTGTCATGAGTAGATCTGAAGTACAGCATTGTACTTATTACTCTGACTGCCAAGTGCACCTTGAACTCATAATAAATGTTATTAAAACAGAGAAAAGGTCTTTCATGCATGATATGACGACTCAAGAGAAGCTGTCCTTGTTTTACCTCGTGGATCAGATTTTGCTTTCCCTCAGTATGAAGAAAGAAAAACAGAATGACTTGCCAATTGCCATGAGCAAAACAATTGTTAGTATATTATTTGTATGACCTCCAGATATCTTACATCAAGCATGCCTTTCACTTTTATTAAGTAGTTATTGATATCCTGTGATCAATTTTATGATTTCAAATAGAAGCAATACATTCCATTCAGAGGTTGTCATGGCATTTCATTGTGAAACAGCTGCAGCAGTTGATGGATGATCTGCTGTTGTCCAAAGTGACGAAATAGGAATAATAGTGGGGATTATTTCATGCCAAGCATTTCACTTCAAATTAATTCAAAACAAATCTTGGATGCCTCACACTCAGCAATATTGAGTGTGCTATAGCTTGATGTTCCCATTAAAGGAACATATAATCATATCACACCAATCATATTAGACAATGGAGAGAGCCATAGCCTGGAGCTTCTTCTCTGCTCCACTGTGGGTTGCATTTGTGGTGCGCTTCACAAAATATAACAGCTGGATCCTCTCATGCAGACACATTCTCAGATGTATTTCATAAACAGCAAGAAAACAAGACAAATTATGAGGTAACCATTGCATGTAAGTATCTCTTGCATCCTGCAGCAAAATGTGTTTTATAAACATGGGTGTACCAGGCCACCGGTTGCTTCCAGTTCCCTCTTACATTAGGTGTTTAGGAGGAATGTTCAAAGGCAGACCAAGAACCACTGAAACAGCTTGATGGCCTTGTTCACACGCTCAAGACAAGCAAAACAAGGCCAGTGTGTTCAGAGGCAGCTAATCCAAACAAGTGTCAAAAGGAAATTCATAAAAGCTACTGCACACTCCAAACAAATTAATTCATACAACATGCGGCCTTTTCAACAAAGTTCTTGACACCTTTTTCAAACTATCTAAAATCAAAAGTAGGTGGAGAAGCCCCATGCCGTAGGAAGGAAAACAAATACTTCTGGGTCGTTTCTGCAAACATGATGCAAAGGATTCCACAAAACAAACAAAGGGAAATATAATGACTTAATGGGTTCTTGAAAAACACTTATGTGATGTGGATGCTAGCCAACATTTCAAACAGCAGTTTGTTTTAGTATGCAGTAGCCACAAAAGTGCTTATGGGCCTAGACTCTGGGGGCCTTTGTGAAATGAACAATGTCTGTTGGTCACATTAAGTCACTCAGTCATTAAAAAACAGGCTACGCAAATAATGAAAACTTCATGGTTTTGATATTCACTGAGTTACCAGTTTGCTTAGCAATATAATGCAGTCCAATAAAAAAGCCCTGCAATATTTCCTTTCATTTTGATTCAAATCTACAGTGTACTGTATTTTGTAGCTAGTGATAGTGTAGTAGTATTGGACTGTATTACATTTGAAAGGCCACTTTTCAGTACCATGCAGTATGTTGAATATAGCTTCAGCCTAAAAAATATTATAATTATTATATACATTTGGCCTTGTGTCAACAAAAACTGAATATTGTTGGCTTCATAAACATAGCACTATTGTATTGGTTTGCATGAGATATTAAATACTCATCTGATAATTGTTAACTCAGTGAACTACTTACTGACAGACTACTTACTGTATGTAGAAACTGATTCCTACTGACTGGAAAATATACTCCCCTGTATTTAAGGACAATGCATTTTGTTAATGGCCCTTGGCTACACATTGCAAAGGGACAGAGCTATTATTATCAAAGACAGCCAGCCACGCTGACTCACCCAGAGATGGCTGGTGTTGTTCAGAACACCAGCTATCGCTTTCTCTTTCGGCATCTCTCTATTTTCTCCCCCTTAACTCCCTCTCTGAAAATCTGAAGTATAGTAGGAGCTCTGGCTATGCCACGTGGACCCAGGCTACCTGCCAAGGCCTGTCCACATGCCTTGCCACGAGCACTCCCTGTGAGAGCTCAGGAGTAAGCGGTTCGGAAGCTATGGCTGAGTTTCTTGACGTCCTTCTCTCTCTCTCTCTCTCTTATTTCTTTCTCTCTGAGACTGACATTTTGCCCAGTTATGACCTGTAGTCATCTGCCAAGTTCTGAGGCAAAGGTTCTGCAGAACAGCTGTCTGCCATACATACATGATATACCTACCTGCATGCTGACACTTGGATAAGCAAGGTAATGCAAACAAATGTTTTTAATTCTGCACTACTTGCTTTGCACAAAGTCGAAAGTCTTAATGCCATACCCCCCCCCTTCTCTCTGTGAACTTAGAGCACAGAACTGTGTGTACTGCTCCGTAAGAGACGATGTGAGGGTTTGTATATCACCATCTTAAAAACGTCCCAGATATAATATTTCTTTGCATCCAAGTTGTCTTTTTCCTTTCCCCATCCTTATGACTTTAGTGACTTTCAGTATTTTGGATCCCTGGTAGATGACTTGGTGATTGTTGAACATTCCTGAAGTATTAGAAGATTCACTTGTGGGTCATCTGGACTTTATACTTGTGTTTTTTTCAGAACTGAGGGTGGTCTGGAGCAATCACTGTTGCACAAATCAAAACCTCCTGGTGCATCCCACAATCAAAAAAGCATGTTGAACGTGACATTGGATTAAAAGATCTATACCACCTGTGTGTTCTCACTATCTTTGGCATAATCCAAAGAGCAAGCGAAGTTCAAAAAATGTTTGATCTGTTTGAAGTTTTCACTGTTTGGGTTCTGAAAAAAAAATGCATTTGTAATCCCTCCAAACCTTTGTAAATAATTCAGTGTACGATTTTATTGTTGTTAAAGAGAGACTCATAAGATCATCTCTGCCCTTTATCACTTTGCTTCATTCCCTTTGCTAATATAAGGTAATTTTAATGTTTGCCAAATAATGACACAAACAAAATAAATTTGAACAAAGAGCTTATGAAGCAGACCATGCTAAATGTTTATCAAAAGCATCTGGTGGGAAAAAGCATCCAGGCATCTTTTTGCACTTCTTGTCCCACAGTGAACTGTGTATTGTACAGTACAATATCTGACCTAGATTTCAGCTGCTAACAGTCTTGCACAAGTTTATGGTACTTTTTTCATAGACAAACATAGGACTGTGAGAATTCTCAATGTGATGGTTACAAGAGGAGTTAACCAGCTAACAGCCAGCCAAGCTATGTCTGAAACCACAACATATCTTCATACACGTTTTTTTGTGATAATTGAACGAATGAGATACACGTGGTAATTAGTTTAATGCTGTGTTCCAAATTTTTACCTCACATCATTGATGCAAATTTGACTGCTGGACCGTTTGTGCAGTCTATGTTGATGCAAACAGCCAATGTTTGCTAGGATAGCTAGCTAGCAGTAGTTTGCGCCACCTTTGGTGAATTCATGTCTCATGGCATGAGACTTTCCATTGACTTTGTACGCCACACCAGAAAATTCACAGCATATTCACTCTGAACACAAGGTTGGAGATTTTGTTACCTCTGGACAGAGCCAGTTGAGTTTTTCCCCCAGTTTCCAGCATTTGCGCTTAGCTAAGCTAACTGGTGGTAGCATATTTAGTAGCACTGATCTTCTCAGCTTGGCAAGAAAGTAATATATCCCAAAATGTCAAATTATTCCTTTAAAATATGGTGAGCTCTGCCCATGTATTGAAATATAAACAATAGTGGGTTGTGATAATGTTCTTAAATACTTGAATGGTATTTAACTTGGGCCATGGAGACGGGATATTAGCAAATATTTTAAGGTTGGTTTATTGCTAACAGATGACTTTGAGCCTAAATTATCCACTATGGGGTGTCATAATGAGTGGAATAGTCAAAAGTTAGATCTTAAGCAAGACAAGGAAAAACCTTTGAAATCACTTAACACAACTGCTGCTGTGGATAACACCAGTGGGAGAGGCGTTTATAAGAAGACAATAAACTGGGTCTCATGGGAATTATAGGGTGGGGAAGGGTGTGGAGGCTATTCTTTTTAGCCAAGTTAATCTTGTGAAAAAACACCAAGCATGCCACATGACAAACCTGACATCTAAATTCTCACCATGCAGCTTTCCAGCCATCAGAAAAATATGTAAACCACAGAGGTGTCAAAGATATTAGACTTTTTCAATGGGTAAATTTAGGTGTTTTTATGCTAATACACAATAAGAGCACATTCATTCACTGCTGGCTACTAGTGTGATGAGTTTCTGTTGTGAATTAGCATATTTTCAATATTTCATTAGGGATATGGACAAGATATTCCAGAGACGACAGTTTCTTCCTTAGCACAGAGGATAAATTGTCTTTTGTGTCGTCCTGCTGTCATCATTATTAAGGAGAAACATATTGTTCTACTACTTTTTTTACTTTCTAGTTGTGGTTTTATTTTGAGGTCAAAGCACATACTTGTGCAGTATATTGCCTGTATACTACCTGTATCACATGAGTGAACAATATGAATATGTCATGAATTCTAATACATTTGGTGATGTATAAATAAGGACTAACCTACATTTTCGATGAATATAACGTGACCAAAGTTTTTCCACACATGTTTAATTATATGACCGGACTAAATAAGATAAATTTGCAAACTGTCTGCTGACCGCATTGTGTTGGTCAAAAGGGCGTTTTCTGCCCAAAGCTCTGCTCTCTCACTTAAAATTTGCTGTAGTTAAAATCATGGGTGCTCATCAGCAACCACACAGTGTGACTAAGTGACCTCATCGTCTTACATCAAAATATAGCCAGCCAATACACAACAAAAACACAGCTGGAGTTACTATGCAAACACACAAGAAGCTGAAGCCCTGTTGATTAAGGGAGGCATCTAATGTGAACAAACACAACAGGACAGTGACTTACAACCATAATATAGTTCATTAATTTTCATTGTCACCACACTTTCAAAAAAGCCACATGTGAGAGAATGGTATATGTCTCTGATCTGTGAAACACACACATACAAATACTTACACACCCATGTCACCAAACACCCGACACCAGCCAATGTTCATGACAGAATCCCCTCTTCTGGCTTAAGGCTGTGGGTGGTGCAGGCATTACCACACAGTGGTACAGTAGGAGGGGTGTACTATACATTAATGTTATGTGCCAACAGATGTTTTTAATGACGGGAAGGCTATTTCAGCTGAAGCCTGAGAATGGGGGAGAAGAATAAAGAATTCACAAGAAGCGATGCTGTCATAAGCACAATACTCAAATTGTCCAAGTAAAACAGTGTTTAAAGTTGTGTTTTGATTCCATTCAATCCAGATCATTAAAGTCGGGTTTGTGGCTACCTGACCTTTTTCCTATCATCAAAAATCATCAAGGAAGAGCCAGAGGCAAGGAAAGGAACTTTTTCCCATCAAGACTTTCACTGTGACTCACCATTTGGCCATGTGATGAGTGATACTGTGCTTCCATAAACACTGATGCTGTGGTAAATGGCACGATGACATGGATTTTTCTATGCCTTATCAGTCAGTACACTAAGGTACAATATGCACCTGCCACTGCAATGCCTTATATAGACGGAAAGAGAAAGACCTTTGATATGTGCTTTATCACTAAACATGCAAGTCTAAAGTCCCGAATCCACAGATGAAGACCTCTATTAAAGACATTTTGCCCTGTAGAAAAAAAGTACAAAGTACGCTTTCTTATATTTCTGTACAAAATATATTGCTCCAAATAGATGATAACCAGTAATATATGGGCTATTGGTCTTTCAATTTAGTATACAGCAGCCTTCATATGTAAGGAAGCCGTTCTGCACGTGTTAATCTCTCCAAATGAAAGGGGAAGCCTTGTTCTTTTTCTGGAGCTGGCACTCCTTCACCTCCACGGGCTCTGTAATTAGGTTCTGATGGGGGGCTGACTCTCCTCTGTGGCAGTATACCAGCTGGTGCCAGGCCTCACATACTGCATCCACCCTCACAGGCTCAATCGACGAACTCACTTAACCAGAGAGAGGCTACTACTAAGATGACTGCATAGGAATGTGCAGGCTGCTTCTTTTTTCTCCTCAGGATATCAATCACGACTTATTGGTGAAGGATGCCGCCAGGTTCTGAAGTCACTGATTCTGAAGCCCTGACTGATCCTTTATGAGCGAGCGCTCACTGGGGAGACGTGAATAATTCCCTCTTCCGTGTAAAACGTGACAGATGATCGATCCGACGTAGCCAGAAGGCAAGAGACAATGACAAACGTGCAAATCCAGGCCATGATTTAATATCGCAGGGGAAAACAGTTTCAGTGCTGTTGAAACAGAGATATGATGATCTCTTTTGTATACATTAGAGACTGCTCTGGAATGAGCAGGCAAACAAGCAGATTCCTGAGCTGCTGTCCAAATGGTTTCTGTTAGGAACTCTGACTGGTGCAAGCTGCTCCCGAGAAGAAAGGTAACCGCAAAACAAAAGCATATTTACTTTTATGACCACCTTTAGGATTTATGGTCCCCCATGTGGAATGAATGACTGGCTCTGAGAGAGATTTATTGTGTGTGCTGTATATCTTTAATATACACCACAACAGTAAGGAGGAATTAAGGTAGTTTAAGAAAAACAGCTACTTTTTAAGCCCTACAGGTGTGGTGTTCCCCAACCGTCTTACATACTGCATGAAAAAACTAGAATACAGTGAATATGAAATTGTTTGTCATTAGCAGTCTGAAGGTGAATCATCTGTAACCAGTTACTTACGACACAAAGTCTTGTGTCATTGTTTAATTCATATAGGCATGCCTGCATTAGACGTTTCAGCAGTAATGAAGAGCAGATGATGGATGGATGATGGGGAATTTTACTTTCTCAAACTCCTTTAACCCGACAACATGATTAAAGGGTGGGAAGGGAGGGAAAGTGGGTTACACAAACTAACACATCCAGCTGTCCAGTAATGTTACAGTTGTGTACTATTGGCCAAAAGTCGGCTCCACATCACGTGCCAAAGTGTTTTGCACAAGGGAGTATTGCCTTATTTTGAAAAAAGTCTCACTCGACAGTCACGATTATTGCAGTGTTGTACTCATTCACCCATAGCACCAGTTCAGTCATTACAACTAGTTTAAACTTTTATTTATGATGTCTGGGAATTTCAAGAGGCAATGAGTCACATCTTCATCTAAGCACTCCCCAGAGTTCAACTATTGATCATGTACACATCTGGTTGAGCTCAATCAACTCTCAGTGGAACTGATTGCAGCTAAATCTTGCAGTAAAAACTGGGCTTTTGAGATTCAGTCCATCTTCATCAGACAATGGGTTCAATCATTTTTTCTCAAATCTCCAGGCCGACTTTCTGTACTTCACACTGAAACAGCTCCTGTGGGGGTGTCGTGTGGCGTAGTGGTCTAAGCAGGCGCCCCATGTGTAGAGGCTACAGTCCTCGCTGCAGTTGGCTCCGGTTCGAGTCCCGCATCGGACGGCCCTTACTGCATGTCATTCCCCCTCTCTGCCTCCCCATTTCCTGTCTCTCTCCACTATCCTGTCCAATAAAAGCCCAAAAAAATATACTTTAAAAAAAAAAAAAAAAAAAACAGCTCCTGTGTGTTCTCAGTGTTTCGTGCTGTTAGTACTACAATTATTTGCTTTATCGATTAATCTGCCAATCATTGTTTCAGGGAAATCAATCAATGAAAAAGAACCCAAGATGTTTTGTCCAACAAGTGGTCCAAAATCCAAAACTATTCAGATTATTGTCATAGAAAACTAAGATCACCAGCAAATGTTCATATTTGAGAAGTTAGAAGCAAAACATTTGTGCCATTTTTATTTGAAAAATGACTTAAATAATTAATCAATTATGAAAGTAGGTACAGAGGAATTTTTTGTCAACTGAATTGAACTGAAATTATTTGTCTAATCACTGCAGCTTTACATGCAACACAGAATTTTGCGTATTACTTTGATCTATTCTAAAGCTACATCCCATTCTACTACTGGATCACTTATACTGGATTTTTAAGGCCGATAATAACATTGATATTTTTGTGAGTTTAATAAATCTGACAGGTGATAATCTAATAATTAATTTCCTCAGTGATACCAGTGTTGGCTGATACACTGTATCTGTCTGGCAGGTTTTTCAGACTGGGTCCACTGAAGACCGAGAGGGCACAACATAAATGACTTCAGTACCTCAACTTCAAACGTTAAGCTTTGTTTTACTGCCATTTCCATATATATTTATATATATATATATATATATATATATATATAACATCAGATGACTAACACTCTTACTGCTGGAAAGTGAAATAATTAGACCAGTGACATAAATATTCTCAGCATTTTGACATAGATCATGCCCTATTCCAGCACTAGTATTCAAGTGCTGCAGTTTTTCCTTGTCTACATCCAGTAGTGATAGTAGAAAATGGCACCCTGGGTTCTCAAAACTGCATTATAAAGTTTTTACGACTTCAAAAACATCAAACATTTTCCACTGACAGGCTACACAAATGATGAGCATGCCATCTGGCATTAAAATGCAGTGAGATAAGGTCCTGAGATAACTCACTGAGCTCATGTCTAGGAGCAGGCCCAACCTCACGACCAAGGCCTGGAAAATTTTTACAGTTGTAAATATCTGTGAAGTTGGTTCTCCACTGATGTGGTAGTGATGTACAGATCACTCAGACAATGTGCAGCATATAAAGGGTGAGCATTATGGCTTGCGTTAGTGGTACAAACTAATTCAAAGTTTATTAAATATATAAATGCAACTTAAGCAACACAAAAAAAAAAAAACAATTAAGATAATTTATGAAAATGATGAATATAGAATCCAACCATGGACTAACTCAACATGTTACCACTGCTCATATGGAAAAAATAAAGTCCCTTTAATAATGAAGCAACAGTCTAAGAACGTTTTTTACACTAGGTTTACTAGCAGGAAATAAAGCACCACAGGCTTTATAATATGGCCTTCCTATGGAATTGTGGAAATGTGGATGGAAAAATGAGGCAACCCACAGTTCCTAATTCCAGCATTTTACACAATACTATTTTTTCCACTTACGAATAGGGGTGTAACTCCCCGAGGGTCAGTAACAAAAGATTTTACAAGATGTTGCCATTGATGCCCTACTGAGCTGACCCTATAATGACCTCATCTCAGAGCAGCCCTGGATGGTGTCTGATGGCGCTCTGAGAAAACACACTGCTATAGTGCTGTAGTGCTGTTGAAAACATACCTGGGGCTCACTAAAGTTTGTGTAGGAGCTCTGCAGCGAGAGAAATTCTTCAGCTGGAAGAAGGAGGCGCATTTTGGAGTCAATGTCAATCAGCTGCTCCAGGTCAGAGGGCTCTGGGGTGTAACCTTGGCCTGTCAAGAATGACACAGCCCACATGTCCGCCTGGAAGAAAAGCATCACTGAAATAAGTCATTGTCCACTGGGTATAAGCCTGCTTTATTTTGTGGTGACCTAAATGAGGGACTGATAAATAGTATTCATCTATTGCTTATTCAGCAACCTTATAACAGTGATGTCCGAAACAGGGAGGGCTTAGCACTTGGAATTCACTTCTCCACACAGTATAGTCAAATGCCAAAACTTTGATAATTGTCTCTTCCTCACAGTGATTGTGGGTCCCAGCGAGACACCCATTATATTCTGTGGGAAACAGTGGGTGGGTATTGAGCTCATCACGGCCCAAAGGTGATGTAAGATCTTGCAGCAAGGCTATCTTGCCAAAGAAGAGCACAACTCTACAAAGAACACAGCCGCAACCTTTCAATGTTCTCAGGAGGACGAGAAGAAAGCTGGCATTAGAAAACAGCAAACAGTAGAGTCTGTAAACTAGGTTGAGCACCGCACAAAGCCAAAAGTTAACAAATGAAGCCCACAAAATTTTATTATCCCGAGTCGTGTTTCAAATGTACAGATCTGCTCTGATCGAGCTACTAACACAAGCAGTGGCTTGCTTGGATTTTGCAGCATACTTCAGTCACAGACATCAGAAAGCCCTCAGTTTGCCCTTTGTCTTCATGTACATGTCTTTAGACTATTGCATAAAATATATACGGTATTAAACAGACATGAACATAAAAATGTCAGGGACAGATTCACAGAATCACACCATCACTTATAATGGACCTAAAAGACAAGATGTAGGCTCAGCCTCAAAAAAAAAAATTTTTTTTTTTTTCATCCTTTACTCAGCATTACTCTGTCTCACTGATGGTATAGTCATGATAGCTAAGTTGACATTAAATCGATTCCATCTGTAAATGAATAACTGTTCATTTTGATAAGTGTATTTTTATTCTTCTTTGCTGAGTGAGAAGCTAACTGGCTACGGGTTCTAATACAGACATGAGAGTGGTATCAATATTCTTATCATCTCTCGACAACTATTACTACTTCTTCCTTAAGATTTCTTTGGCACATTGGACAGTCCATGGTCCAGAGACAGACAAGAAATGAAAGGAGAGAGATGAGGGATGAAATGCAACACAAGCCCCAGATGGAGAAGGGACGTTGCTACATTATTTTGCCAAATCTGGATTTCTCTAGAAAAAATCAGTCATTTCATTTTTCAAAAGAATCATCACATGGTTGTTCTTAAATCCCCAAAATGAAAACTACTCTTCCCACTTTCATATAGTATCAGCCTGGGCCTATAGGTAAGAGGTGAATGTCAGTGCTCCACCTCTCAAGCCCCAAAATGTTCTACGATTTCTGACTGGTACTGATTTATTGCCTCAGGTGACCAGAACTAAACAAAACTGTGGAGCTTGTAAGGATGACAGTCAGTAACATCATAAAGTGTGTGCGGAAAACAGTGAGCAGCGGCTTGTGGTTGATGTGTCCTGAGGGATTCTGCCAAGAACTGGGTGATGTCCTCAGAACTGAAGACGGATCACTGCCAAAGTCCTGGTGACATAAATAATGTGCTTGCTCCGTTATGGCCATTCATAATAGCAGGCCTAGCAATAACAGGAAGTCTTCTTCTGAGCCAATAAAAAAAACGCAGAGCATCTGCACTTCCCTCAGTTTGGTATCTGCCGCCACAATTACTCCAGTATTGTTCTAAAAGTCAAGGCAAACATCATAAATAGAGTAGCAAGATGTAAAAAAAAAACGAAAAAAAACCACTGCAAAGCTGTCTCACGGATGCAGAGCTGTCGGGGTCAGGCTAAATGGAACCGTATGTGAAAGGTAACTATGTTCTACCTCTCACTCCCCAACAGGCTTCATCCCAGCTCACTTCAAACTGGCCTCACAGCTGCCAAAAGGGCTATTAAAGCAAATTAAACGTGAGAATAAAATCATTTGAAGTTAGGTTATGGTGAAATGGTCTACTGCTCCAGGTGGTACAGGATGAAGAGCCATCAGAGAAAAACAAGGGGCCTCATTCTCTTTGGTTTAAAGTTCTATCAGCACACCCTCACTATGAGTGCAACTACAGCTTATAGTAAGGCTATATGAAAGATCCTGGCTTCTGGATTTCACAGAAACACCACAGAGGAAATTGTATGATTATAAAAAAAAACTAATCCTTAAAATGTGCCATATGAACTGCATATGGCACCTCACATCTGGTTCATAATCAGAACTGTTCTGAGGAGTCAGAATCTTCTGCCCAGAGGCTGTCTCAGCTGCCAAGCACTCATCAAAACATGAATATCTGACCAGTGTTACTCTGTGTGTGCTATTCTGTGGGCCAAAGTGTGGCTGAGTTATTCAAAACTGTCTTCAATAACATCATTCAAAAGTTCCAAATGTTAGATAATGACTCGCATTCCAGCAAATAAGGCCCCAAAAAAATAAAACTGAAGGCAGAGACTGCCTTAAAAGGCTGTGAGTAGACCGTGAAAACAATATTTCTATAAAACAGCTAACATACTATATTTTAAATATAGTAACTATAAGGTAGCAGAAGCAGTGGATGGGATCATCTCCTGCAGTGCTGCTCACCATAAGACCTGTAGACATGAGGGGGAAGTATTAAGGAACTTGAAAAAGAGAGACTGGTCCTACAGCATATGTTGCCTGTTAGCGCTTCATGTCAGCCTACCTCTCTGTCTGCGCCTCTGGCACTGTCCTCTTCCTCTTTGTCTATTTCTCGGAGGAGCTCATCCAGACGCTCTTTCTCTGCCTGGGTCAAAAGCACTTGGCCCCCTTCACCATTTACTAGCTATTGCATTACACAACATTTGGAAAGAAAAAAGACAATGAAAATTATTGTTTGCATCACATTTCTATTCTTTTCAGTGGTGCTCTAACAGGCTTAAAATATGTCTTTCTTTTGAACTACAAACAAACATTTTCCTCATTGGAAAAACAAACAGTCGAGAGACTTGCTCTAAGTCATGTATTAAACCGCAGCGCTGCATTTTGGCCCAACGTGAACTTTGACATACCTCAATGTTTCTCTTGACAAAGTCCTTTTGTTTTTTCTTGCCTTTGGAAGCTTCACAGTGGCTGCCTTCAAATTGCTCTTCCCCAGTCTCAAATGATTCTGTTGAGCTGCTTGGCGTCTTTTCACCTGTCAGACAAGCCACTCTTTAGATTCCAGAAGGTAAATATTGAGAAAGTAAGTTAAAACTTTAATAATAACCATTAGCAAAATCTGATTAAAAAGAAAAAAAAAATCACAGAATTTCTGCAGCAGTCATTTCTCAGTCGTGCGTTCTTATTCTGTCATCTGATCCACATGATTAAAGTTTGCAGCTGCCCAAATAATCTTGAAACTTGGTGAAGTATAAATCATTTCTAAAAATTTAGACTAATCTAATGCTGTAAGGTGGCATATAGAGTGGGAAGATTGTGCTTCATTAGAATTGTAAGAGGTTCAAGCCCCCATGATAGCAAGCGGCTGACTGCCTAAGTATCTCTGAACAGAGAAATGTATTGAATTCTTCACTGTCTGGACTGCTGTTTTGGGGGAAAAACAGAACTTTTTTTATTCCTTAGGGGATCGATATAATAGAAAACCACAAGAGCTTGATCAGTAAATTGTTCATGAGTCACACAGTGGGTAAATTGTTGCTTTCACCTCTGGAAAACTGCTGTAATATCTGAGTTAGTGCACTACTGTCTGCATCAGCCTACAGTGGAAAAATAACAGATGCAAGTTCCTTGAGCTCATGGCGCCATCAAGTGCACACTATAGGCAGTACAACTGAGAACATATATTTTACCACATGAAGGAAACACTGAAAATGTGTGTGCTGCATTTTCTTTCATGTTTGATTTTCACTAACTCACTCTGCTCCAAATGTTGGCTGTGCCTGTCATGGTCATTGTAAGGAACTTGAGTTTCAAACACAGGCACAAAGTCGCTGTCCTCCTCCTCTTCTGTCCCTTTAAGATAAAAAACATATTTTAGATGTCTCACAGTGACTGCATGTCCTACACTTTTCAACACTGTTGCCTGTATACTGTATACTGTTGTTTATGCTTACCACTGGGTACTTCAAGGGCCAAAAACAGCCTTGTGTTCAAAGCTTCATGGGCACATTCAGACCAACCTTCTGGCTTATTCTGCTGCAGGGAAAATACACAGTATAACATTACACCATAAGTGAAAAGAGTGAACACCATTTTGTAGTCAGAAACAGTGGTGCTGGTCCAGGGAACTGGTAATGTAAGAAGAGTGAATACACCTACCAGTAGTTCTTGCCAGAGTTTTGTTTGAAGTTCTTTCCTTTGACGTTTGACTTCTTTTTCTTTGCTGATCTTTGCAGACAGTATTTCATCAAGTCGTTCCATTTCCTTAATGGCTTGTTGTAGTTCTGAATCTTCCTTCTCTTCATCTGTAACATCAACGTGACACTGACCTTAAAGAAGCATAAATATTCCATTACTGTGTGGAGTAATTTAATTATAAAACTGGACCATACTAAAAGTGAGTGGAACACTCCATTACACATTATAAATAACACCTACCTTGGTCAGGACCGCTGCCCGAGGTACATATTATAGTTTCTTCAGAGCTGCTCTGGATCTACAGGGAAATGTTTTCTAAAGTTATTGGAAATTGTAAACATTTTTAAGAAAATAATCACAATTTTAGTTCTGCCAATGTATCATCTTTACTTAATTACCTGAATATCAGCAGCATCGTTGGTCAAAACAACAAGGGCAAAGGGAGTTGTAGGACAGATTCTGTCAGTATGAGGCAATGACACGCTGGACACACGGCAACCTGTTTGGTCACTCGATGCAGGTCGGGAAATGTCATCTAAACTACCTCTGATAATTTCCATAGTGTGGTTCTCCTTAGCTGTGTTTCAAGAGGGAAAACGTATTTGTTTATTAAATAGCTGTTAGCTAAATAAAAAAAACGTTTGTCAACAGAAACTTTCTACAGTTTTCCGCTAAAGGTTTGGTAACTATGGGCGCAAACACTCCCGGATGTTGTTACTATGGAAAAATATGTTTGTTACTATGGCTACCTAACGAAATCGAGGCAGCTCAGCTGATCTTTCAATCGATGCAGCTAGCTAGCGTAGCGGGTATCAAGTTAGCCTTTAGGGAGCTAGCTAGCGGTTAGCTGTAGTAGTACCGCTCAGCTCGTTAAATCATATTTTTGTCGTTCCCGCAGTAACTTTAAATGTCTTCGGTGTAGTTTGCGTATTGTTGATAAAAGACTGCAGTGTAAGAAAGGGAAGGTGGAGGTTTCGAGGCCGATTTTTTTCTGGTAGGTAACGTTAACAAACGAGCCATTTTAATGTTTAGCTAGCGTTAGCAAGCTAAGAAGGCTAATATTGATTGTCCCAGGTAGGTAACATAACTGAAAATCAGTTGTGCGCAGTTGGAGGTTACTTAATTATAGGTTTTAGCACAGTTGCTAGCTAGTTATCATCAACAATATGTATTTGGTATGTAAAATGCAGCATCTATTTTTTGGCCTTATTCCTTCTAGCATTATCAAACTTAGCTATAATAGCTAATAAGGGAGAAGTGAAAATGGGTGTGTAGTCGCGGAGACGGAACGATTCAGAACCAACGTTAGCTCAATTTTATATGTTGAAGACACAGTTAGCTAAAGTTAAGGCATCGCTGACATTGATAAATATCGGCATTAATGAAAGGAATTGGGTGTCCGTTTATTATTAACGTTAGCTTGCTAAATGGCTGTAGCATCGATACTATTTTTCTCAGTTCTGTCATTGTACCACCGTCCCAACACCCACCCATTTCTCTGGCAGCTGCCCAAGCTCTGCAGAGTACCTGCGACAGGCAGGTGTCAGCAGATGGTCAAGGCTATGGGGGACTGCCTTTTCATCATGACATATTTATACCTTTGTAATAACTTGATTTTCTGTTCATTCCAGGTTGAGTTGACTCTGCAGGGGAAGATGAGCAATGGAATGATAGAGTCAATATCAAAAGCCTTTTGGGCCCACTCTTCAGCCACTAAACGGTCTTTCTTTTTACTGCTGGGACTGACCATAGTGTCCACTGGGCAAGGGTCAGGTAAGAGACAGGCTTTATTGTTGCACCCTCCTTTAATTCAAAGCATTGTGGGTTATCTCTGTATTATATTAACCTGACCTTTTTTGCTGAACAAACAAAATCAAATCCGTTTTGGTATGATACAGGTCAAATGGGAGACTAATTCAACGATCTCTAATCACTGATTTGATTATGTGCCAGTTTATCCCAGCATATTTATCTTGAGAATCAGTACAGTGCCAGAACTACTTGTCATGATTATGTTGTATAAATATCAAGTGCTTTTAGCATAGTGTTTTTATGACTAGGGATCGACTGATATGTTTTTTCTGAGCAATACCGATACCAATTGTGGGTAATCAAGGAGCCCGAAAACCGATATTTGGAACTGATATGCCAACACAAAACGACTGCTGTATGAGGACACTCACCATGGCATTCAGGTGTTTCTATTGCGTTGTCCACCACATTTATGTCAGTGAAAGTAGGCTAAATAACAGAAACGCCTCTGTAATGTAATACAGCTCAACTGCTCATCACACTACATCCTCCATAAGGAGCATACAGTTGAATAAACAACTGTCTAAAACAATTTTATTACAAACTAAATATTATAACCTTCATGAAGCAGTATTTAATGCAGGACTGTTGTAATACTCTGCATCAGTTTTAGCTAGATGTTCCTAATAAACTGACAACTGTGTATATTAGTAATTATTAGGTGTATGCACAGACTGCAAAGAGCCTGACTGGAATTAATTGGTTGATTTCAGTGTTGTCCTCACCTGTGAACTGATTCACCTGGCAGCCTAAAGATGTTCTTTAATTTAAGTTTTATCATATATTATTATTAATATCACCAAATAAGATGCTTCCTCTTTTAAAATGTAACATGTTTACCCAAAGACTTTTTAACTGACTTATTTTGTACTTTTATCTGAGAAAATTTTTACTCAGTGATTTTACTTTTACTGTAGTAAAATGTCCTTTCAGTAAAAGTAGTTATTGGCCATTCACGTACTGACGTGCTGCAGTCAGTGTAGTGTCCCATCTCCAGTTCCAGGAGTTTCTCATACTAGTAGTGTTTATTGCTGCTCTATTTTATCACAGGTAATGCTTCCCTTTTTCATCATAGTGTCTAACTACCCGCTGTACATTTAAACTTACAGTAGATCTGCTTCAGCACTCACATCTTTCTGCTCCTTTTAGGGTTACATGCTGTTCAGATTAGCTAGTTACTTTAGCTTAGCAGTTAGCACTAGCTTCTCTCTCTCTTGCTCGCTATGTCTTGGATCAACAGATGAACTTGTTCATCAGAGTCTGGTGATGTTGTAACTTCAGTGTAGAGGATTGTGATGTTTATCACAACTTCAATTATGTCTCCTGTCTTACCTTCGACATAGAGCTCCACTCATTAACTGGAGCCACTGCTCTAGTTTCGGTCGGTCTGTGTACACAGCAGCCTTCAGCGTGATAGGCTATTACTCGTGACGTGTAACCAATCAGATGGTGCTGTGGGCGCTACATTACTCCAGACCACAGATAGCTGTCTAGAGCAGAGACAGGCGGCAGCATCAGAGCCAAAGAAGCATCTTTTTAAAGTAATTTGTCAGCAGTTTAAAAAAAAATGATACAGATAAAGAGAAAATGCAGAATTGGTCGATCCCTACTTATGATATATATGTACAATTTAATTGCTGTATATTGAACTAGCAAGAACTCAACAGTTCCAGATTTATATCAGGCAATCTTCCAAAGTGTTGGAATACATTAAATAAAATACTTATTTTTGAGTTGGGGGGGCTAGTATTCAACCATGTTCAAAACAGAAAAAAAGAAATGCCTTTCTAGTAAGATGGTTACAATGTTTCATTAAGTGTCTGTATTACTTTTGGCTTCACTGGGTAAAATATCTCAAACCAGGCTCTAATCCTACTGAGAAAAAGTAGTGAGTAGTTTCACAGAATTTGTTCTCTTCTCAGGATGTGTGAGGCCATACATGGTCCAGAACAGCTGGGTAAACCTCACAGAAACCAACAGGGGCTCGTTCCCTGTGGGCACAGTACTGCAGTACAGCTGTGACCCTGGTTACCTGCCAGACGGACCCAGCATCCTCATTTGCACCACGCTGGGACGCTGGTCCTCTGAACCTCCTCACTGTATACGCAGTGGTGGTAAGATATGCTGTCAGCCACTGTCTTTTCTGACCTGTAAAGTAATAAGGAGCTCTCACAGGTAGAAATATTTACTTTCAGTAATTTTCAAGTTGTAAGTTTTTTTTTAGACATTTTTACTAACATATAAAGTTAAAAACAACAACAACAAAGAAGCACTTTTTATACTTGGGCTGGTTCTTCATATGTTGTATTTTTTCACCCATCAGCATGTCTACCCATCACCAAACCCGAGAATGGGGGCTACACTTGCCACCCATCCCCCTGCCGAATGTTTTCCCACGGCACTGTGATCGAGTTCTTCTGTGATGAGGGCTTCGTTCTCAGTGGAGACTATAACTACCTGACCTGTCAGGATGGGCAGTGGGACGGCCCCATGCAGATCAGTTGTGTAAGCCAAGGTTGGTCAGACCTCAAACTCGCTATAGGGCTAGAGCAGTGACATAAAATGCTATCTTACAATCTTATTATCTTATTTAATGGTGGTGGTGGTCAGGGGGTGGGGTGGGGGGTTGCCTATGTGACAGCAATGACATCTGCGGTGTGGGGTGTGTTGCTGAGTATTTTGCGTTATCATGTTGATGAGACCTTGTGCAGAAGCAGTAACGCTCACCTCGAAACTGCGACTGAACAAAACACATCACAGGACAGGAGACTTGCCAACCATTAATCACAGGATATGTAACTGCCTTGAACTAGGTAACGTTGGCATAGACCTCTGCCAAAACAGTATAACTTCTGTGAAACGTTAACTTTCATTTCATTAATTCATTCATTCGTTATCCATAATGATACCGTCACATTCACACCTATGAGCAATTTAGATTACTAATCAATCTACAGTGCATGACTTTGGACTGTGGGAGGACGAGGTGGGGACAGGGAGAACATGCAAACTCCACTGGTTTTATTTTTCAGTATGTAGTTTTTCAGAACGTACTAGCCTTAAACACCTGCAAGAAAAAATAATGCCTGGAAAAAAAAGAAATAGTCTTAACACTATTAACAATCAGCTGTGAAAGCTAATTTAAACTTTCTTCAAAACACATTTTTATGTCAAGCTTTTTTAGTTATATTAATTATTATATTTTTTGTCATATTTTTTAACTCTTTTGTCTGTTAAACTCATTTACCTATAACTGTAACACTGTCTTTAAATATGCTATATATTTATTGTTAAAAAAGTACAGATATTAACTGTATTTTTGTTTTCCTTTTTTAAGGTTGTATAAGACCCTCAATGGTGCAGCATGGCTCAACTAATTTGACAGACACCAACAGGAGCTTGTTTCCTGTGGGCACAGTACTACAGTACAGCTGTGACCCTGGTTACCTGCCAGCCGGACCCAGCGTCCTCACCTGCACCACACTGGGAGACTGGTCATCTGAACCTCCTCGCTGTATACACAGTGACGGTAAAGACAACTCTCCACATAGTAGAAGTACTACATTACATTATACAAATACACAACATAAACCCTCTCTACACCTGGTGTCATCATGTACTGTAACCTAATTGAACAGCTGGTACTTTTAGGTGTGTTACAGTTTGGGATTTTTCATTATTTTTTCTTTTTGATTTAGTTGCCAATATTAATTTCAATTTCATTTTCAAACTTACTGTATGTATTTTCTGTTTTTCAATTTACATCTGTGATTTTAAGCTACAGTTTGTTTACATTAATAACTTACTTACATACTGGGGCTCTGATCAGTCAAACCAATCACAGGAGTAGAGAAGCATTTTGTATTTATATAGCACTGGAGCTTATATATATTTATTGTATTTCTTTCTTTCCATGGACAGTATGCCAGCCTCCATATCAGCTGGAGAACGGGGGCTACACATGCCATCCCTCTCCATGCGGAAGACTTTCACATGGCACCATGATTCAGTATTTCTGTGATGACGGTTATGCTCTGAAGGGAGATTATAAATTCCGTACATGTCAGTATGGGAAATGGGACAACCTAATGCCAATCAGCTGTCTCATGGAGCGAGGTAAAGGTAGATCAGATCACACATTTGAACTATTAGATAAAACATTTTAAAAAAAGTGTCAACTGTTTATCTGTCTCACAGACTTTATGTTAGGGTCTATTCCTTTTTTTATTACCATGATTTTTTGTTCTACCTCTAACATTTCACACCATTTTGTTTTATAAAGAACCTTGTAACACTTTAATCAACAATGCTATATTAAAAAAAAGCCCATATTTGGTAAATATTAGATATTAACTGTATTTTTGACTGTTGAATGTCTCATTTTTAAGGTTGTATAAGACCGTCAATGGTGCAGCATGGCTCAACTAATCTGACAGAGACCAACAGGAGCTTGTTCCCTGTGGGCACGCCACTAGAGTACAGCTGTGACCCTGGTTACCTGCTAGATGGACCCAGCATCCGTACCTGCAGTGCACAAGGGCACTGGTCCTCTGAACCTCCTCGCTGTATACGCAGTGACGGTAAAGACAAACCTCTACAAAGTATTGTCTGCAACTTTGATTTTGTAATGGTTTTAATGTGGCTATTAAAATTATCCATGACTACACCAAAATTTCTGGCTTAGTTTGTGGTCTTTAAAGATTCAAGCTGAGCACTGACTTTGAATTGTTCCTTGGCTCCAAAAACAATGATTTCTGTATTTACTTTTGCTTAACTTGAGACAATTTTGGCACATTCAGTTATTGACTGGATCAATGCACTTACTCACTGCTGGTATGGAAACATATTCACATGGTAATATTGTTATATTAACCTTTGTGTTGTCTGCATAATTGCTGGTCATTTTAGGTTGAATAGAAAAGGCCCAAGAATGGAGCCCTGGGCAATTCCATATGTCATTTTGTACAATCATGTGTAATTACCAATTGACACAAAGTAGTCACTGTCTGTCAAATAGGATTCAGGCCAGTTTAGCACTGATAGCTTAGTAAAACAACTTACAACATTGATATATTCATTGTATTTCTTTCTTTCCGTGGACAGTATGCAAGCCTCCGTATGAGCCAGAGAATGGGGGCTACACCTGCCACCCCTCCCCATGCCAAAGACTTTCTCATGGCACTGTGATTGAATATTTCTGTGATGAAGGTTATATTCTGAAGGGAGACTACAAATACCTTACCTGTCAATATGGGGAATGGGACAGCCAAATGAAGCTCAGCTGCCTCATGGAGCAAGGTAAAGATTAGGTGACACATTTAAAACAGATACAAATACAAAGTGCTGTTCAGATAACAGAGTCAAGTGTTTATGTCTCACAGACCGTGATCCAACTTTACCATTGGGGATGCCCGCCTTGTCCATAGTAGCATCCACAGCCAGCTCAGTGGCCCTCATCCTGCTCCTTGTGGTGCTCTTTGTACTTCTGCAGCCAAAACTCAAATCCCTCCATCGGTAAGTTGGCCCTCAAAGTAATGTTTGTTCATTACCAGCATCTTATAATTGAAACCAGAGGCTATTGTAGATGTTTTAGAATGAGATTGAGATTCAAACTTTCATCTGGTCCTTTACACCTAGACGTGATCAGGGTGTGTCCGGGCAGCCTGTGTCCATCATGGTTGAAGGAGTCCAAGTGACTCTGCCCTCATATGAAGAGGCTGTGAACAGTGGTGGAGCCTCAGCTTCAGCTCTTAGCTCTGAGTCTCGAGTCCAGATTGTGCTGTCCGAGGGTCAGCATGCCACAGCGCCAGAGGCTGGCCCCTCTAGGCCTTCTTCCCTCAAACAGCAGCATTCAGAGATGGCTGTGGTCCACCCTGTCCCTCTATCTTCATCTTCCTCATCACCCTCACCCTCATCCTCTACCTGGGTTCTGGAGCACGCAGGTGCTACAGCTCCTTCATCCTCACAAAGTAGGCCGTCTGCAGGCAGCGACCAACACAGCCTCTCTCTGGACTCTGAGATGGACTACTCTGATGGTAAAACCCTCTCCATATACACTTTTTACTTATTTTAAGTCCCCACTTTGTACCCATGCTACCTTTTTATCTGTTTTCCACAGATATGCCATTGTTGAAGGAGGCCTGAAACATGCTGCAGCCTTTGGACTTGCTCAAAACAAACAGAGTTACTACTGGCCTGAACTGGTGAGTGGGATGCCTCTTGTGAGTTTGTCAACACAGCTGTCAACACAGACCGACCCACCTAAGGAGGATCTGAGTGAAGCTGTGGGTCACTCAGAACAGTTCCTCTGACCATCCCAAGGAGAACAGAGAAGGGATTCACATGTACATACATGCTTACATTTTTTATCAGAATTCCTGCATCATGTACGTATGTCTAATGTCTGAAGCTCAGTTTGAAAATGTTGGACAAAAACAGAAAGGAACAGGCACCTCTGAAGCAATGTGTCTTTTAAAGGCTGTTGGGGGGGGGGAACTAATAATCTCATCAGTGTCTTGTTTACTGTTACTTTTCTTTAACCACATATCATACCACACCATTGAAGACACACATTGGAAAAGATACATGAAGGTCAGGTAATCTAGGTTGTTGTCCAAGTTATGTACACTCACAGAATTGTCCTTTTGTGATTATATATCATTATTTAAAGTGTTATTAATCATGACTCACACCATCCCACATGTGACTGTACAGTATAAGGCTGCTTGTCCACCTAAGAGATCACTCTACTGTGTGTTCTTTGGATTGAGGGCAAATGTTTTAAGTGACTTATTTTTTTCAGGCCTGCATTCAGCACATTTCATCCCTACAAAGAGTCACATCTCCATATGTATTCTCTTATTCATACCCTTTCCCCCGATGGCCTTAGCTTTCCACTTCTATGCACAGGTATCTATAAAATGTACAATAAGGAATTTTAAAAATGAATGTCAGTTAAATGCCTCCACTGCTTAGTGATATTATATGTGGCTTTGTTAAACACATCACTTGTACACCAGAAAATATTATCTTCTTAATTTATTCAGGCTGCTTGGAAACTCCTGTTTCACATCAGGAAACTGTGTATTTTATTTATTTGTGTCCAGAATGCTGTTGATCAGCCATGGCTTCTTTTGATGCTTCCACAGCTCTTGGGAACTGAAAAAAAGGAGTTCTTTTCACTTTGCCACTTCACTTTGATTTCTACTGCAGGCAAATTATATGTGACACCGTAAAAGTGGCTGGGAAGATCCAACACAAAAAAGTTAAGTGTATAGCTTAGTGTAATGTCAGTGTTCACTTTGACTGTCCATTGAGTTTACATTTGGACTGAGGAATGGATTTTTTTTTTGTGAAGATGGTATTTTAATATATATGTAAAAAATATTAAGTTAAGTTTGCTCTGTATATATCATATGATCATTTTAATTAAATATTTGAGATCTTCGCATCGCCTTTGTCGTCTTTTTTCATTAGACTGCTTTTCATATCTGAGATTGACCATTCTCTTTGGTTTGATACATTTTAATGAAAGTATTAATAGCAAATAACACATCAACAATTCATTCACAAAATGAAATCAAAATGTGATAAAAATTGATTCAGTCATAAAAACTTACAAAAATACAAAAATATAAATACAAAATGTCATGTGCAATAAGCTTTTTACTTCAGCATGCACAATCCCTGTGTACAGACTTGATTAAGTGAACAATAATTAAAGTATTAGTTGTTACACATGCTTTAACTGTTTTTGTCAGTATCACAGGTCAGAGTGAAGAATAAGCAGATGATACAGAGACAGTGAGGGCACTAAATAGCTATATCTTTAGTAGGTAGGACTCGGCGCTTCTCTCCTCCCTGTGCAGCACTGCGTTGTGATCCACGGTGCTGTCATGGTTGTTGCAACTTCTCTTGTTTAATGTCACCATTCCAGTGTTTTGCTGTATTGGTAAGATAGTGAAGATTGATGATGATGATGAATATTACACTTTTGCGTAGTTTGATATGATTTCAAAAAAATGGAGAGATTGCATGACCCCCTCCAGCCCTCCTAGCCTCATTCTACAAAAACACACACAGGCAGCTGTGACATTTACCCTCAGCAGGTGCCTTGAATCTTTGGTAACATCTGAAGCACAGGACCAGGAAAAGGGCCTCAGCACACTGGAATGTCATGTATATCAGGGGGAAGAGAAACATGGCTCCAATGACCTCTATGGGAAAGGCCACCTTTATGATGGCAAAGCACAGTTGGATGTTTTGACACCCTGTCTCCATGGAGATGGTCCTGCTGCATCTAAAAACAGGTGAATCATCTGTCATTGTCACATCATATTGATATAACATTGTTTGAATTTGATACTGAAATCATATTGCAATAACGTTGTGAAATGTTGAAATAAAGTCAGTGTTTGGTGTAACAGGTTTGTTCTAACTGACTAGTCAATTAATTAAAAATCCAGGTTAAAATATTACCATGATATGGTTGTGGAGGAAGTATTAAAATCCATTATTTCAATGAAATTCACTACATTGCAGTATAAGAATACTCAAGAGGAAAAAGTCCCACATTGAAATATATCACATCAAAAATATAAAGTATTGAACAAAAACCCAAAAAGCAAAATTTTGCTCCTTAGCTGAACTGTTAAATCACATCCACACTAAGACTATACCCTGTGAAGAGGGGTGACTAGCAGATACTGTGTCATTTTGTAGAGTCACAAGCCAAAGAGGTTGGGAATCAGAGATGTTCACAGTTCTCTCAAAAAGCAAAAAGAGAAGAGTGGGACTTATTCGCAGCTGCAAAAATGTAAAATAATTGTGGATGGTGGTGAGACCATTTAAAACAGAAACAAAAAATTAGTCTATGGAAAAAACATATTTTTTTCAATTTGTTGCCGACTGTTTGTCTGTGCATGTATGGCATCTTTTCCTGTTAGTCCAAAACAGTAAAGTACATTGATTTTACTGCAAAAATTAGTACAGAATATAGTGCTCTGACTCACTGTATACATACAATATGTAGTAATCAGGACACAGATACACAAATGAGCTACTGTGTTGAGTGGCTTTTTAACAGACTCAAAGATAGGCATACCTAGTGTGTGTTCACTTACTGAGCATTGAGTCTGCATAAGACAGACATGCCATATCCCAGCATAAAGCCAATCAGTGGCATCAGTGCAGCCGTCCCCACAATGTCTGGTTTGAGGGCCATCCATAGAACGTCTTTGGTGGCAATGACAGATAGGATAGAGAGTATGATGCAGGAGGTTGTCAGGATGCTGAGACCAACCTGTTGAGAAAGAAAGTTTGAGTGAAAGCATGTTACTTTGGCTCCATTAAATATTAAGTGAATCTGAATAAGAAAACATGAGGTTCTCAAACAACATCTAAAAGCATCAAGGCCTGTTCTGAGTTAGAATAATAAGACTACGGCTTCCTGTTGCACATACCTTCCTGTTTATTTTCCCCAGAATTACACCCGCACCATGTGTTCTGGGAAACACAACATTGTGCTCACTATTTTTTCTCTGAAGACAGTTTCATGTGTCACAGTAGGAAAAGTACCACAGTATATAATAATGTCAATGATGGCATTCCTTTTAGCTGCGTTAGTTTCAGGTTCCTGGTAGTGAATCAAATGATCTGTTGGCTGTGTTAATGTAAAGCAGATGTCAGGAGTCTCACTTTTTTGACCACTGGCGTGTAGCTTGGCTTGTAATGGTTAATGGCAATGCCAATGGCACAAGGCACCAGAGTGAGAGCGAGAGCCATGGTGATGCCAGCGTATGGGACAGCTTTTTCCAGGCCGGTGAAGCCTTGGCAGTAGATGAAGAGCAGCAATGGCATCAGAGCCAGGGCTGCGAAGCTGGAACATGTGGTCATTACGATGCTGGGAGGGTATCAGAGAGATAAAGAAACATTAGACTGACGTGTCAATAGTCCAAAATGGTACATGCAAAACGAGGATCTTGTTTTGTACATCACTGTTTATTGACAGAAAAGTAGATGACAGCAAATTGTGCTGACACAGCTTAAGTAGTAAATTATTGCAGCCATTTGTAATCTTCCAACAAGACAGGAAGCAATACATCAATAAAGGTTTGTAGGGTTAACTTCAGGCACACTCCCACAGAGCCAAGGATATTAAAATGCCTTTACTTAGTTAGGGCATGTCAGAGTAAAAATCCAGAACGAAGATCCCAAATAAGGGAGTAAAACGCCGACCAGTTTTGACACCTACAGGGTCTTCCTCAAGGCGTGGTTGGAAAAGGAAGTGAAAAACCAAACAGACCGGTTTTTGACAGAAACGTTGATGACAGTATATTGTGCCGACACAGCTTAAGTAGTAAATTATTGGTAAATTGGTTAATTATTGGCATTAACTGATCTGGTTGGCTTTTCATTTCCTTCTCCAACCACGCCCTTGAGGAAGACCCTTTAGGGGTCGAAACTGGTCGACGTTTTACTCCCCTATTTGGGATCTTTATTCACGATTTTTACTCAGATATGCCCTAACTAAATAAATGCATTTTAATCATATCCTTGGCTCTGTGCGAGTGTGCCTGAAGTTAACTCTACAGCTTCACTGTGTCTTAACTTCAACTTCAAGAGCACCTTGCATTCACCTGGAGACTCACTATGACATGACCGAAAGCACCCGGTATTTTTCTTTGCATTTCCATCAATAAGGGTTTTTTACCTGAGGTTCATGTCACCATCAATGGCCAGGGAAAAAATGTTTGATAGGCTTCCCCCTGGACAGCAGCCACATATGAGCACAGTCGCAGCCTTGATGGAATCCATCTGCAGGGTTTTGGCTAGACAGAAAGCAGTGAGGGGCATGATGCCATACTGGGCCAGCATTGCAATGGCGACTCCTTTTGGCTGGAACAAATGGGCCCTAATTTTGGAAATCTCCATCGTACAGCCGAGGGATATCATGGTGATGGAGAGGGTGACGATGGTGAGGATGTTGATGACGTGGTTTAGGGGGGAGGGGGCGTTCAGCTCACCCAAGCTTCCATTGCGAGAAGCATTTCCCTCGCTGTAGATGTATGCGATTTCCCTGTAGATTTCTGTCACATTCATTGTGGCACTCGTCCCAACAGAAGTGTGATTACAGTTTTGTGGCTTTCACCTGTCACACAGAACAAATTAATAAATATGGAATTCAAATCTTAGACGAAATATTTCAGATCTTTTTTCTTTTTCTTTTTTTTTATTTCACAAATCTTATCCTAAACTGCACAGAACTTTTGCCTCCTACAGGCAAAGTAAGGAACAACTGCTGCAATTTTAGCATTTGCACCACATGCAGGCAAAAAAAAATGTTATAGCTCCCCTATGTGTGTTTTTGACATTTTTGAACCACCTGTTAGCTGGAATACAAAAAAAAAAGAACAAGTAATAAAAGTTAATAAAGTATACAATGATCAGCACTCTGCATTTTCTTCAGAGTCACACAGTGTTTGTCGAAATATTAGTCATGTGCACCCAGTCATTAAATTGCTCAAGTGAATCATGTGCTCAAGTAACTTAATTTTGGGTCAGTCATTGAGAATTGATCCAGTAAACTCTGTGGTTTGGAAGCCATTTGTGATGTAATATGTGACTTAACAAGTTTGTGTTTTGACATTTTGTATCCACTTAAATAACATTTGTACATTAATCAATTCTGGAGTGAGGAAAAAATGAATTAGTGTGAAAGTCATGTTATTTTGTGTATTTTCAACAAAATAATTGAACTTTTTTGTGGAAAAAAAAAAACAGATCAGGCAAAATTATTTAAGTGCTTAAGTGCTTTTATATTAAAGAGCGGAGATAGACTGAGGCTGTAAAACATCTACAATTTGTTCTAAGGTTAAAAAACAACCAGTCAATGAAATCAAATAGGACATATGTGATAATGAACAAAATTAATGGATAGCGATGGCATTCTTTGGTTGTTTTATTAGGATCAACAAATCTCCTGAAGAGACCATATGCCTCCATGCCTAAACTAATAAACATACATAAAAGAGGCATACTCTTGCTCTACGTTACAAATCTCTCTATTACAAATTGCTTTCTTTGAATAGGCGAGAAGAGTAATTACATTGCACATGTTCCTTGTAACAAAGGAATTTATCACACAATGCCACAGCATGGCTCTTCTATGTGTTTTAATCGTTTTCTGGATTGAAAAGGAATTCTACAGCACAGAATGATGAGTTTTAATTATCTGATCATTTCTAATGATGACATAAGGACAAAGTAGTGCCAGTCTTACCCTTGAAAAACAAAGATATTTTAATAATAGGCTAAGTAACAATGTTCTTACCTTCATTTCAGGCCAGATCCAGCAGCTTCAACCTGTGCTCCCTCACACACTTGCATACATCTCTCCTCACATTTTTATATCTAACTCCTTTTTCTCTGTTTCGAGTTGCAGCCCTCCCCTTTGTGTCACATGGACTCATGATAGACTGGTAGCTGTCATCACCTAGGGACTTAAAACACATCCCATTGAACTCTCTTTCTAACTGCTTTTCGTTTTTATATGTTACGCAGACTTCCTGCGAATCCACATTTGAACCCTGTTACTGGAAGTCTCTCTCTGTCTTACTGTGAGTTACTCGTATAACTCCACTATTTCTGGGCACTGGGGAAAAAGCTCGATAATGGTGAAAGAATGTAACTGTTTGTGTACCCATCCCATTTGGCCTCACTTGCAATTGTGAACAGACTGACAATTAATATTATGCAACCGGGCTGATGAATGAGTTTGCCTGGCAGAGTTACCATCTTTTCAAATTGAAGGGGCCCTCTGCTATTGTGAGACTGGGGTACTTTGTACACCAAGACTTTATTTACAACTCACAATACAAATCAAACAAGGCTCAAATGTTGTTGCCCTAATCTCTTCTGGTATGGGAGAGATTGGGTCAAAGTTAAAGGGGCCACGTCAGTAAATCTGTATGCATGTGCATGTTCTGACATTCAGTGGAACCTCTTGAGCCTGAGCTATGTAAACTTGGTCCTTCTAAATACAACTAAAAACTAAACTGAGATTGAAACTTACATAACAACAGACAATACAACAAAACAGATGTGTGGGAGAGTAAGGGCTTAAGAACCTTTGCGAAAGAGCAGTAAAATTCAAACCATAAACACAAAAGGAGTATGAGAAGAGGGTAGGCGGATATAAAGACAGGAGACACTTTGGTCTATAATCGTGAACCCAAACAGGGGCAGATTATATCGCAAACTTGAACTTGTTTAATAACTTAACCCCTATTCTAAATTAATAACCAGAAGAAAGAGAAGTGGGGAAAAAATGCAAGGCACTGAGGGCAAGCAATTAATTTATAAAGTAAGATATGTGTATTTAGAAACACATTTCCTACCATTTAAATATGAGCTGACGTTACTTGCAGTAAGAGAAGCAGAAAAAAGTGAGAATGATGAAGTTATTAGGTCTGTATTGCATTACCCAACGATCACCAACAATTTAGATAAGAATTAAACAAGACAAAGTCCTGAAATACATTTTTGTAGTGCTGCAGTAGGTTTATAAGCAGTGATAGCTTGCTGCAGAAGCTATTTAAAGGTCCTATAGAGGCAAGTGTGCAGCCATGGATGGTGAGTGGGGGAGGGCAGCCGAAGTGAGCTAGGCCACCATCTGGCCTCATAATCATATGCAGGAAGAAGAGCCTAGTTATTGTGACACACTGCCCTGCTGACAATGCAGTGGAACAACAGACTTTAGCATGCACCTTGGTGCTTAACATCACAGAATCATATTTGCATGAAAGGAATGTTCATAGAAAACATGTTGCATCAAATATGATTGTATATGTTTAGAGCACCATTGTTTGTTCATGCCAATGTAATTAAATTGTTTTTTTTTTAACTAATATATATTCTAAAAACTGCATAAAAAATGAACATCGTGATCCACTGGATAAAAACAGTGACGGTCCTGAGGCTGCTGTGTTTGCAACTTGGAGGAGATAACGGTACATTGTGGTGGGCGCGTCCAGATCCGTGGGCTTGTGGGAAATGTAGTTCAAGTTCCAGACACTGCAACAGTGCCATCCGGGCTGCGTGATGGCGAATGACTTCATTACCCACAATGCCGTGCTTCATCGCGCTTGCGCCGTGTATGTTTTCCCGTCCATGTGTAGGCGAATCACGTGTAGGGAGACCGTTGATCGTCATGTCTCTGCTGTAGCAGAGCTCCGTGCTATATGTTATTATTTGCCTCCAGTTGTCGCTGCACTTTGTTTTGACAGCTGCTTGTTTTCTTTTGCCATACTCCATTTTTTTTTTTACCGAAGAATGAGCGAAAACGATGACATCGAAGTCGACAGCGATGTATGTGGTTTAGTTTCCTTAAGAAGTAGCTAGCCAGTTTGTTAGCCAACTTTAACATTCCTGTCAACCTACGCTATCTATCTAAGCTAGCTAACGAGCTAGCTGGGGGTTCTCGGCCAACACTACATTTTAAGACAAACAGGGTTAGAAAAAAGTGTTTTACGGAGAGCTGGCCGGCTGGGTTGTACGTGAAAGTCGACTTGGTGAATAAGTTGTGTCGTTTGGTTGCGTTAAAGTTGTTCGACATTGAGCGTTCATGTGAGTCAGCTCAGCATAAGACAACACCAACTTGTTTAATACATTGATAGTACTCCTTCTGGTCGTCCATGTTGCTGCAGTCAGTTGGAGTCAAGCACACTTGTTAATAAAGCGCTGTGTTGAAGCTGAAGCTGCGGACATATGAAAACCATGTTGCGACAGTCATAAACAGCCGTTAAACTGTTGCTGCAGGCAAGGTCAGCTCAACTGAGAGGTGAACGACGAGGTGGCTGATTCAACAGTGTTCTCCCTTGCAGAAATTAAAGTCACTATTTGGGTTTAATAAGGTTTTCTTCGCTGTCCTTGTGATACTTTTACTATAATGCAGCTCTTATCTCTTTTATTTTTTACTGATAAGTGGGTAATCCCTTCACGTCAGCCTAGCTATATTTAGCAGACTTGTTGGGTAGCTAGCAGGTTAAATGTCATATTGGCTCCATATTTATTTTAATCTTCAGTTTTATGGACCAAATTTTAACCAGGATATAATTTCATTTTACCCACAATGCTAATGTAGCAAACCAGGACTGAAAATGCATTAGGTACTCGGTGTTCTTCTTCCAACGTCGGCTCGTGTTGCCAAACCTCCCTCCACATTAGCTCTGCACTGTTGTGCAGCTGCTTGTAACGCCAACAGGACACCAGAGAGGCTGTGTTCATGTTGTTTTGTTTTTTCGATTATGGATCCGTCAGGTTCGTCTGTTATTTTCCTGTAGCTCTCTGGATCTTTTTAAATACGTTTAATGGCCCATGAATATACTGTGTTGTTTTAATGCAGCATGCATGTGAAATCATGTCAGGTCCTTGACCTCATTACATATTTCACAGAGCCGTAGATTGATAAAGCTGGGCTCTCCAGCTTTGGATGCAACCAGTATACATATATTGTTAGGCCTTTTAATCCTGCATTGATGTATACATCTAATGTATAGGGTTATTATTATTATTATATTTTTTTAGTTGATTTGATATACTTTTAATAATTGTTATATATTTTGATAACATCCACATTTCCTTCCAGGATAACATATACCAATATCTAAATTCAATATGTGTCTAGCAACTACAACTATAGCAGTTCTTAAACTACACTACATTTGACCTGGCAAATTGTTTTAATGAGTGTATGATAACTGTAAGATGTTTATTTGCTCCATTCAGCCATGTAAGGCCTACGGTCTGGAAAGTCATCCAGTGTGACTGAAATTTTCAACCCATACCACACAAATATGTGTCTGTCTGTAATCTTTCATTTAAAGAAATATGTCTGTTTATTGATCATGCAATTTGCATGGGATATTGAGGGATATTATGTTTTCAATCATGGTGCCAATTTTTATGTTGCCATACCTTATACCTTATACATACCTTATACTGAATGAAACTCTTGTACCAAAGAAACACACATTTTTGTTGCTAGCTACT
>NW_019525126.1:1584766-1600240 GCF_002814215.2 Seriola lalandi dorsalis | reverse complement strand
AAAAAAAAAACCAACATAGATTAACCGCTCCTAAATTTAATCATCCCATCCATTCATCCATCCTCTTGCCAGCTAACTGTTCACATAGGGCAGAAAGCCTGAATGAAACACCTGTATGTCTTCAGGAAAGCAAACAGATGCCACACAGTCAGCAAAAACCCTCTGCCCTTATTTCCTTTTCTGAAGTTCCGTGACATGTCTAGGGGTTGTATTAACTTGTGCAAATGCAAAGCACCTTGGTAATTCATGAGAACTGTATGTCTACCTGAAGATGGTCAGCAAAAGCAGTATAAGGTGCAGGCAACAGCGGCATTTGTCTGAGGCACATGATAAAAAGGTGAAAATGCAGGTTCTGTCATATTGTGTCGTGCTTTCTGACTGTTTTCACAGCTTGCAAACTTCATCAATAGTGTAGGCTGCATTTCCAAGTCCAAAATATTCAGTCGGTTTATCAGAGTTTATTACAGTTTGGACTCATTGTTGATTTGTCCCATGTTATCTGGGAATTGCTATAAACTCTATATAACTGCAGCCTGCACCCTTTTTTACACTTATTTTACAAACGTTTTTACTATTATACAAACAATTATCACTAAAAATGTATCAAATGGAGCATTTTGCTGTTGTAGTGGTTCAAGTGGAGCTAGTTTTAACTACTTCATATACAGTCAGGAAGTTTAGTTCAGTGGTTCCCAAGGGACAACCCCTAGGGTTGTGCCCCTCCAAATGTTCACAAGATAAATCTGCTGGGTTGTGAGATGATTAGTACGAGACTCTACTCCACAAACATGTAGTATTTTCTTTTCATTTTATCTGATCTTTACCATTTTAATGAAATGTTGGATAATTTGGTGGAACTGCTTGTCTTAAGCTTGTGACAATGGGCCCCAAGTAGACACACAGCTTTTTTGTAATCGGCCACAAGCCAGAGAACACTGCTTTTATCTTTAATAATGTGTTGTGTTTTATCAGCTTATCATATGTTTATTTGTAAAAACTTAATATGAAAAGTACAGTTTTTACAGTTTTACAGTACAGTATTTCTAAAATACTGAAGTACAAGCACCTCTAAATTGTACTTAAGTAGTGTGCTTGAGTAAATGTTACTTTCCACAACTGAACGAGACTAAAAAGTAACATAAGTGTATAAGATTGAGGTACTGTTGGTTAGGTAAGAGAATAACATGTTGTGCCTGAACAAATATTCACTACAGCGTTGCCCCATGGCTCTCTGAAATTTCTGCTGACAGAACTCTGTTAAACAGGCTTCCCGAGCACAGATTCTAGACAAAGCCACTGAGTATATCCAGTTCATGAGGCGGAAAAACCACACCCACCAGCAAGACATTGATGACCTAAAGAAGCAGAATGCACTGCTGGAACAGCAGGGTAAGTGGAGGAATGTTTTTGTTTTTGATGTCTCTTCACAACAAAGTGTGATGTGGTCATTCTGTTACAAGTGATTAGTGTGGTATTTACCACTGTATTATTTGGCTTGCTGTCTGTGTTGACTTCTTGCAGTTCGCGCACTGGAGAAAGCCAAGGGGAACACTCAGCTCCAGACAAACTACTCTTCTGACAGCAGCTTGTACACAAACCGTAAAGGGAGCGCGGTGTCTGCCTTTGACGGCGGCTCCGACTCCAGCTCTGAATCAGAGCCAGACGAGCCGCCCAACAGAAAGAAGCTGCGTGCGGAACCCAGCTAGGCTTGTGCCACCCCCGGCTCTCCAAACAGACTCTCTTTACCCACCAGCCCCGACTCCTCTTACTTGTCCGCGCTCAGTCCTGCCTTCTTACGCCAGTCCAGGAGATGAGGTGAAGACTGTGTGAGAGAGGTGCTATTATGTATAAAACGCTTCTACCTTTCTTTTTCCACTTGGCAAGCATCCTGTCACTCCTCTTTTGGCCCAGCAACAACTTTTAAGACCCACAAAGTGAGGCAGCTCTGCAGTTTTGAAGGACTGATATTTTTTGAACCTCATGATAACCATTCATAATCAAATGTGGAGAAGACAAGGTATGAAGCTTTAGTAAAGCTACAAAAAAAATAACCTTTTTTTTCTTTTGGTTGTTTTGACCAACCTCTGCAATCTGGTGGAGGAGTTGTCAAACTTTACGACCTTTGAGAAAATGGTAATTAGGGTAGTTTACCTTTTTAATATTCATACTTTTCCAGAAAAAGAATGTGAAGTTGCTTTTGAAAAAAATGTATGTTATGCAAGATGCAACCCTCCTTCTTCAGTGTAGGTGGCTGAAGTTTTTGTCTTTGAAAATGTTTGTGTAATCAAATGAATCCTTCTATTTATAGTGATGCACCAAAATTGATTTCTTACCCTTATATATTCTTATGTCTGATCTCCCTTATGTTTGGCTTGAGATTTTCCACAGAACACAGGAGGATGAACAAGTTGACCTGTTGTTTTAGAGGATTTTTCACAGGTTCAACTATTTATTTCCCTCTATTTTTATTATTATTAAATAAAATGTGGGTATAAAAAAATCCCCTAATGGATACTGAATGTTACACAATGCAGTTAAAGGGCAGTGATCTTTATTTTTGTTAATGGAAGTCCATGTCAGTGTGTAGTATATAACACTGTATACTCTTAAATGGTGTCAGCTCTGCAAAAGAAAAGCCTTCCCTTGAAATATTTGCCTGTGCTGGGAACGTTTATCTTTCTTTTTTTCCTTCTTGCAGAGGTAAATTAGTGTGTACGTAATCGATATTTGTTTGTTCCATTCCATGGAAATTACAGGTATGTTGTACATACTGCCAACGGTTGTCTTGCAAGTTAAGGCATACCTTTATTATGAGACTATAAATAAAACTATTTTATCCTTTTGGGATGTATTTGTGATCCAGTGTGTTTTTATGCTTCTATGCCGGCGACATTCTTGGTTAGAAGATTTTGGGCTGTTGATTTCTCTGTCCCATTCTTTTGGACGCAATATCTCAGGAATGCCAACTTAACCTCAAGGATGAACTGATAATATTTTGGTGGTCAAAGGTTAAGCTCACTGTGATTTGAGAATTCATACACTAATTATGACACAATTTAACACAAATGTCTAATAGGATAAAATGATGAAGTGATGACATCTTATATCCAAACAGTCAAAGGTCAACTTCACTGTGACATCATCATGCTCTGCAAAAATATTATTCAGTGCTATAACTCAGGAACAGAAGAGGAGATTGTGACGGCAACTTGAGTGGTTGGATTTGGTGAAGGCGGTATTTCTAGTTTTATAAGATCTTGTGATGCTTTTGCACATTAGGCTTCCTAACTGACTTATTGGGTATTAAACTGTGCTCTGTATGTGTGTGTTGGATTCGAGGGAAACAGCTGAGTGATGGAATCAACTCACCTCCAATCCCAGTTAATGAATTCTAATATGTATAATAAAATGTAAGAAATTGCGAGTGGAATTAAAGCAATTAGAGGGAAAATGTATTGAAAGACGGGAGGATATTAAGCCCTTAAATGTTTGTAGATCACATTATATTTGAATTGTGGTTTGAGTGGTATGAATACCTGGCCACAGCCTTACCTGTACTATCTGTTTAAATATTGGTAGTCAAGTGTGATGTGTCCTGAGATCCTGAATGACACTCCTACTAAAGCAGGCAGCCTCTTCAAGGATGCAGGTTGTATGCGGCCTCCAAGAGCCGTAGGAAATTGTACAAGGAAACGTAAAACACGACTGAAATCATCAAGTTGACATAGTGAGATGATTATAAAGCAGGCGAAGTGTAAGCCATGACAAAACAAAAGACAAACGTGATGAGTTTGTGACATTAGATGGACTAGATGTAAATAGGCTAATCACAGACGTAAATGTTTTTACATTCTTTTTAAATCCTGTAGTGAAATGCTTAATTCTGCCGATGAACCATAAAAATAAACCACCAACGTTTTTTATAAAAAAAAAGCTATGTAAACAGTTTACTTGTGTAAAAACCTAAACCTTGCTGTACGTTAATACATCCATGGTTCAGACTGATTTTACGACCTCCGAGCTTAGATGTAGGCGTTTCCGAGGGGGCCTGAAGGCAGCACACGGCGACACATTGAATGAGAGCACCAGCCAAGAGTTTCATGGAACAGTCATGCTTTCTCTAATGTTTTAGTTTTCAGTCATGGCTAAACAGTACGACATTTTGTTCAGGCTGCTCATGCTCGGGGACTCGGGAGTTGGAAAGACTTGCATGTTGCGCAGGTTCACGGAAAGCGAATTTGATCCGTCACATATTTCCACCATCGGTAAGCCATCCAACAAGTTTCCTTCTTTCTCATCATATGTGTCAGCCACAGGTTGAACAAGATAAACATCAGTGAACACGTTTTACAGAGTGAATGTCGAGGCTGTGACTGTTTTTCAATTTAATTTTCAGAGGAATATACTGTAAGTTTCCCTTTTGTAACAAGGCCTGCTTAGCTGGTAGGATTAGTAAAAACTGCCTCGGGTCACAACAGCCCTGAAAAAAATATCAACACTCAGAAAGCTAGAATGCTCATGTTGTTCAAAACATGCCACACTACATTTTGCTAATTTTCTAATAGAGATTTGATCCTGACCACAAACACAATGGAAAGGAAGGTCGACAGGAAAAAACATAATTATTTCTGCCTTCAGGGTGTTTGATTTTTTTTTTTTTTTAATCTTGTATTTTTATTCACAGAAAGTAACTCTTGATTATTGCTTCATATCACAGCTGCCTCTTTTCCTGGTTGTTAGAGACTAATTACTTTGATGAAAGCAGTGGGGCTGTTTTACACAAAAGAGTAAATTATGTTCACATCAACAAAAAAAAATGGTCAGCACATGCTTCAGTGATAGGATATATACTGTACTTTGTTGTGACTGTAACAGAAATGGCTGTAATGCAGAGTGGAGTCTACTTCAGGGTAAAAAGGTTGGTTGTCAGCTTGCAGGGTGGGAAGGCTTTGCATGGGATTAAACCCAGTTATTTGAGAAAGTGCATAGTACATGAAATCTCCTTGCTTTTAGAGCCCAGATATTGTGATTATCGGTAAACTTCATTCAGCTTCTGTCATCCCTTTCACAAGCCTCTGCGTCCCCCATGTCTCACAAGTACAGTGTCTTCCTGGGACCTGTAGGACCAATAAGGTGCTGGCATGGAGGCTGAGCAGTCAGAGCTGGTGACTGTACAGCTCTGCATATATTACATGGCACATTTTAATGGTGACAAGGTATTTAAAAAGGCTTTGTGTCTCATAAGAATCGTGGCAAATAAGTTATCCTGTACATTAGAAAGACTCAGTCGCTTTTGTATTAAAGGGAAAATACACCAAAATGTGGTCATTTCTGGAGCTGTGTAAAACTCTGAACATCAGACACAGACTACAGTGATTACGTTATCTGCTGACAATCCATGAGCAGCTTTACAGACACTGAATAAAAAAAAATACAGTGAAAGCAGGATTCTATAGTGCTCTGTATAGTAGGTGTTTTTTTCTGATTTACTAGAAGCCCTACATTCAAATGAAACATCTCAAAATAAAATTCTGCTTGTCAGTGGACCAACTCACCTAACCAACATAGAGTTGATACTTGATAGCGGAACTGGCGACAGCACAGTGTATAAGATGGGATAAGATGAAGTTGATTGATCCCACGCAGGGAATATGAAATGTCAGAGCAGCAAAAGTAATAATAAGTAAAGGAAGAGGTATGTAGTATAATGTATTATAGCATGGTGTAGCAGAGATTCACAGGCCTTCTCTGTGCTCGCTGTCACTCTATCAGAGCCGTGGTTAATGTTATTAGTTACACCAGTGATTTTTCCTATTATGACAAGTTAAAAATGTCTGCTGTGAAAAACACTCGTAAATCAACCATTTAATCAGTTTATTTTCAAGCAGAAACGACAAACATTATGTTACAGCTTCTCAATTTCCTTGCTCTTTTTTTTTTTTTTTGGTTCATGTGATGATGAAATGAAAATCTCTGGGTTTTTGACTGTTGGTCAGACAAATCAAGCAAATTGAAGCCTTGAGTGTTATGAAATTGGGATTGTCATTCTTCACAATTTCCTGTTCTTTTTTGTTTTTTATACCACATGCTTAATTTAAAAATTTGAAAAATAATCAGCAGATGAATTGTTCTTGAAAGTAATAAACTGCATAACCTTAAAAATACTACAACATATACTTAAAGCATCCAACATATACAGCATATAGCATGAAGAATAAATATATTGTCTATTGCCCATGCTTTAATAAGAAGTGACTGTGACATTCCTTAGCTCTCTTGTCCTGTCACCCAGCAGACACCACACTACTGTAGTTGACATGAGTTGCACCCCCCTTGTTTAGACACAGTGATTTAAAAGTTGACACTGAGAGTGACTGCGATCCTATTCATTAGAGAAAAATAGTGTCTTTGAGCAACACTCATTAAGCGCTCACAAACACACAGCAGCCCATATAAAACACTACAAAGCAGGATTTCTTTTTCACCATTCTGTCTCAGTTGCTGAAGTAAAGCCAGGTTGACCTTGTGTTCTCTGTTTGCAGGAGTTGATTTTAAAATGAAAACACTAGAAATAGATGGAGTCAAGGTGCGAGTACAGATATGGTACGTTAAATGTCTTTTTTTTTTTAAATTATTTCCATTTGCAGTATGCGGACATGCACATTATGTGGTTTATTTATGTATGTTTGTCTTCTGTGCAGGGACACGGCTGGTCAGGAGCGTTATCAGACCATAACCAAACAGTACTACAGGCGGGCGCAGGTGATATAAACAATCAATTGGAGTCAAGTTACCCTTATGGGCCACTGTAGCATTCACTCTGTAATCCCTTTTACTTGTCCAGGGTATCATCTTTGTGTACGACATCACAAACAAGCCGTCCTTTCAGCACATAGCGAAGTGGGCCAGTGATGTGGATGAAGTAAGGCAATAATCTCTCTCATTTCACTCCCCTTGCACTCGCTGCCCTTCACGGCGACCAAGTATTTGTATTGCTGCCTCCTGAGGTGTCGGTGCTCGCTGCACATCCAGTGGCTTACTATGAGTGACAAGATGATGAAGTCCCTTATCCCCATTCTGTCTGTCTTGTCTTTGTTGTTGTTGTTGTTGTTGTTGTTGTTGTTATTTTGCAGTATGCCCCAGACAAGGTGCAGAGGATCTTGGTAGGAAACAAGTCTGATGAGGAGCTCAGGAGGCAGGTGACGAATGAGCAAGGAAGCAAGGTTTGATGGAGCCTTATTTTGTGTTTTTTTTTTTTTTTTTTTAGTTTTCTGAGTGTAGTCAAAAAATTAGTTACTATTATTAAAATGTTCTCATTGTTGGTAGTGATTCTCTGTGAGCACAGTGTTCAAATGGGAGCAAATGATCACCAGCCAGTGTCCTAAACCATCTGAAAACTGACTACAACTATACAACGTCTTTGTTGTATGTGTTTCTAACCGTATCCAACTGAACCTTTCAGCTAGCAGAAACCTATGAGATGGAGTTCTTTGAAACCAGTGCTTCCACCAGCAGTAACATCAGCGAGGTAGGACACATAGTGTATCTCCCCAGGAATCTGCTCTGTCACATCAGGAATGTGCTCAGATATTATGGGGGAGCTCCCCCTTGACTTTCGTTTTTGCATTCGTCTATGTATTTATTGTTTTTCTTCCTCCTTCTTCGAGTCATTCACTCGTATGACAGAACTGGTGCTGCAGGCTCACAAGAGAGACGTGGACAGCTTGTTGGGATCCCTGGATGATTATCTAGAAAAGGCCGATTTGGAGGAAGAGAAGGGGAGTCAAGATACCGACGACAACGCTCAGAGGAGTTGTGCCTGTTAGCAGAACGTGCCATGGCTGACACATTAAAAGACATCTGCTCTCCACTGTGACTTGACTCAGCCCTCCTCTGCCGTCTTCATAGGTACTTGGACCTGCTGGACAGGCGCTTTGCTGGTGTCACTATTTGTCAGTGAAGTTACATGGTGGTAAATGCAGTTGGCAGCAGCTACCAGCAGAGGGCCAACTTTGTTGCATGATCACTGAACCCTGTTGCCAGTGAAGAGTCTATAGTTCATGAAGGGTAGCTGTGTTCATTTTGCGTCCGACAAATCTATCAATACAAATGCTCTCTTCATTTAGTTTTACACTAAACATGTACTACATCAGTTCACTGTATTCCAGCGCTTTTGCTTTCTTGTTTCTTTTTGATTTGATTTGCAGGCTGCATATCCGCAAATTGACTGATAACATGTGATTTCATATCAAAGAAATGTGTTTATTAGGGTAAGTATCGATGCTACAACAATTTAGATGGAGGAAAGACATGAATTATTTACACATTTGAAACTCAAACCAAGCCGACATGGATTCATTTACACGATGGCCTTATTTCCTCAAGGGAGACATTGTTGTGCCATGTTCAGTGACCTGAAATTTACCATTCTGAATGTATATTTGTGGTTAGTTTTATGAATGTGACTGACATTGCCTGCTGTAAGTTGTGCATTGAAGCATTGTCACTGCTGGTTAATTTAATGTTTTCAGGGTCTTCTGAGGTGCCACAGCCACAATAATTTTAATATAATGTTTGATACTCGAGAATGATGGGGAAAAAAATGTAATGCACAGTGTTATCTGGGTCAATAAATTGAAATTTCATATTTAAATCTAATTAATCGGGTATCTGAGCCTTGCTGAGTCACTAAATTTGGACTGAGAGTGGAGTTAGGTCCACAGAGAGTTCAAACAGTAGATTCATTCATTTTTCATCACATGCTGTGAAAGACAGGTGATCACATGTTAAATTTTTGATGACTGAGAAAACTGATACATGTCATAAAGACACCATAAAAGAATATGCTGTTTCCTGCTCAACACTTAGATTTGACTACATATAGTCAAATACATGCCTGTAATATTATAAAAGGTAAAAAAAAAAATCCAGTTAACAAAAGCACATTATGTTGGGATTCAAACACATGAATACTGATCCTATTCTGAGTAGGATAACACACGTCTTACTGTTAATCATTCAAAAAAACTGCTTCATGTTCTTTTGTGGTTTTACAATCACTTATATCAATTTATCTGAAACTTGTAAATAGTGTTGTGTGTCAGGTGTAGATCAGTATCCTGCAGAGCTATATGACACCCATGAAAGGCAGCTTTCTGCCCTAAGTGAGTCAGCTGACCAAGCCGTTGGGTGCTGTCACACGCTGAGTTCCCGTCTGGCTCCAGTGTGGAAACACAGGAGTTAAGATGACGTTCATCGCCAAGACGTTCTACGACTTGAAGGCCACCACGCTGGAGGGAGACCCGGTGGACTTTAACGTCTACAGGGGACGGGTGGTCCTCATAGAGAACGTGGCCTCGCTCTGAGGCACCACCACCCGGGACTTCAGCGAGCTCAACCTGCTTCAAAGCAAGTACCCTCATCGGCTGGTGGTCCTGGGCTTTCCCTGTAACCAGTTTGGATATCAGGTCAGTTGAACAGCATTATTGCCTAATGAAGTTCAGTGGTACCCTGCAATATCTGGTCTTGATATAAGTCAGAAATCTCATAAAATTGCTCGATGTGTAGATGATGTTTCATTATTCATGTTAAACCCTGCTGTATCAGTTCACCACTGCATAAAAAACTGTACCTAGTTTAGAGATTTCTTTGGATATAAATTCAGTCTTCTAAATGTAAAGCTAAGTCTGGGTAATTTCCATGCGGTGCCCTGCTTTGCTGTCGCATATTCACTGCACCTGAATTTGAGCAGAGTTTAAAAACCTATTGAAAACCGTTATTTGAACAGGATCTTGAGTGTTGGTACCCCATATCCTGGCTAGGCTGGATTTCACCAGAATTAGAGACAAACTTTATGTCTTAAAAAATTACATTGTTGCTGTTCAATATAGAAATAGCTGGACTAAATACCATCATTGTCATTCTGAAAGTTAATATCTATGTTTTGCAGGAGAACTGCTCCAATGGCGAGATCCTTAGTTCACTGCAGCATGTGCGTCCAGGCGGTGGCTTTCAGCCCAACTTCACCATCTTTGAGAAGTGTAACGTCAACGGAACAAACACACATCCAGTCTTTGCCTATCTGAAAGACAAGCTCCCCTATCCCGATGACGACCCCAACTCCCTCATGCAGGACCCCAAGTTTCTGGTTTGGAGTCCCATCTGCAGGACGGACGTGTCTTGGAACTTTGAGAAATTCGTCATTGGGCCAGAGGGAGAGCCCTTTAAAAGATACAGCAAAAAGTTCCCCACCATTGACATCGAGCCTGACATTCAAAGACTGTTAAGATTAACCAAGACCTAGGAATAGCCTCCACCTCTTAATGATTACCCATCCATTAAAGTCATGATATGCTGTCCTCCATACTTTTAAGCCTTATTAAATGAGGGTAATATTCTGAAAAGTTAAGGGAATATTATCTGAGGCCTTATAAGTGCTTAACAGTAGTGGATGAATAAGTTCAATATATTTTTTAAGTTTGCGGAAACCTATTGTAGTGGAAAGAAAGCTGGGATTTTACTGCATAGTACCAGGTTTAAACAAATGTGGATCTACATTTAAAAAAAAAAAATCACTTTTGAAGAGCAGAGTATTTCCTTTTGCGTGTGCTTTTGTTTCTTGCCCTGTGCTGGCCTGGCCAGCAGATGGTGCTACTGATTTGATCATACAAACACACAACTTCTCTCATACCTTTATGAATTAACATTCACCACACATGCATTCACAAAATGTTTGCACTGGAATAAAACATTAAAAACAAATTTCTCTATCACCAGTGTATCTTTTTTTTTTTTTTTTTGACTCTACAAACTGAAGGGTGTCTGCCATAAAGATGTGCACCTCTGATGCAGGTTGACAAAAACAGATGTTGTCATGTCTGAAACAGCTCTGTGTAGGCATAGTAATGAGGCTTGATATAGAGTAGAAAGATCTCCAGTTATGATGCATGTTGTCACTGCACACTTAGACTAAGACAACTCACAGGCCATTCCTCTGCATTATGCATCCTCCAGCCTGCTGATTCATTCTTTATTTGCTGAGATCTCCTTTCTCCACTAATTCACTAAATCTACCATTCTTAGTAGGATCTGCTGATACCAGTAGCCTGTACAGCTATGGGAATGCTTTAGTACCACAGTGAAACCTGAAGATGAGTCCTAAATCATGCATTTAGGAAAGCATCGCCCTTGCTGCTGTGTAATGAGCGCATATCCAGCCTTAGTTCTCTGTGCACACTATGCATTGTTTGCAAGATCTGCAGATTAGCAGTGGATTTTATGCACATCCGCTCACATCCACATCAGCCGATGATGTCAGAGCCACAGGCTACACAGGCCAGACACTGCCCTAATGTCTTTGGCAGATAGCTCCGGGGACATTTGTGACAGCAGTGAAACTCAGTCACCTGATACAGGATGGGTTTTCATTCCACTTACAGTGGCTGTGGTGTTTGTAGCCTGGCTCGTTATGTTTGCATATCAAATTTAAATGTTTGTGGTGTCATGAGACATGAGGACATTTGATTAATATGCTTTCCACTGGCCAACTGGTCAGGGCTTGACTGCCAGGCTGCTAATACAGCCTATACAAGGAGTAAATATTAGAGGAGGAATACCAGGGGGCTCTCCTCTCTCTGCACTGCTCCCCCACACACATACATACAGCTTGCAGAAAAACACCACCAAAGATTGTTTATGTTTGAGATGAGCCACTATATTCAATTCTTGAAAATAATTAAGAATATAACATAAAACTACCTCACCACATCTGAATCTGTGTCGAATGTTACACACTGTAACTTCAACTCTGGACAAATTTGGTACAAATTACCATTTTGGTACAGGCCCTGCGTGTGACTGCAGCAATATTAGATAAACTATAGAAATAAGTACAATATTTTCAAAATAACCATTGTACAGCATTGTAAAAGTTAATTTTCCTTTAAACACATAAGAACTACTCAACTTTTGGTGGAGATGTTCTCTATTTTTATCAGCCTGCAACAGTAGGTCACAGGTTGTTAGTTTTTCATTATGCAAGTGAACAGGACCTGCACTGGGGCCCCTGTGTGTGTGGTTAAATTTGTTTGTTGAGAGTGGAGAGACCAAATTTAGGCAGATTAGAGGAGAAACACCCAATAAACTTTGTTCAAATGTCACTTAAATTAAACATAGCAACACATAAAACATATGGGTATGTAAAGGGTGTGTAACTGGACCTACAGAGAAAAGGTTGTAGGTAAAAAATTCGGAGTGAAAACCTAGAACTTGCATGCTAGGTAGGTTTCAATCTTCAAAGCAGAGTGAGAGCTCTTCGTTTTCCCTCGTCTCCCTTCTACCCACTACAGGTGAGCACTGTTGCCACGGTAACGTTTGCTTTCCCCCCATGAAGCCTTCTCGCGAGACTCCGGGGCAGTGAGAGAGGGGAGGCTGCCTGAATGATCTCATCCCTCCAGCAGCTGCATAGCGCAGCAAGGCGAACCCGTAACTTTCTATCAAACTTCCAAGTTGCTTTTCAGGAGGAAGACACCGGGGCATTTTCGGTTCGAAGCGAAGCGAGCACGTTTCCCGCGAAGGTAAGGAAGACCGGTGCGCAGTTTGTGTCTCGGACTTGTAGGACCTTTTTACGAGTTGAAACAAAAAAAGAGGAAAACCCCGCTTCGTATTGTGTGACATCCTAAAGCTTGAGGCAGGCAGGAGAAAAGGTGAGTCGGGAGCGTGGTGCTAGTCATGTGCGGGGTGTTGTTCGTGGTACAAGGTGCCTACACACATCTGTCGGTTGTGTGAGGACAAAGCACATCTTTGTGCTGTGTGAAGGTGCAGTGTGGAGCCAGTGCGCAGTCAGTGCCAGTGTTTTTTTAACTAATAGGGCTGGTGGGTAAGGAGCGTTTGTACTCGACTATCACTGGGGCTGTCAAAATAAATGTATGCGCTGCGTCGTTGTATATATGTCAAGGGCATTGCTCCCAGAAACGATTCACAGGTGGCACCATGCATGCTACATCACTACATATGGGGATGTATAGATGTCTCCTTGTGTAACCAGAAAATCAGTGTTTTTTCAGCATGGTATACCCCGTGTTGTTGCCACACGAGGAGGGATTTGAGACGCCAAGTGATTTCCTTGTGCCACATCTGCCTGATTTTAGATCTGATTTATTTATTTACAACCTGCCTGGTTCATCATCTGTTTTCAAGAACAGATTAGACCAAGCTGATTGCATGGTGATATGAGGTACCACGTTATGTGTTCAGTTCTGTATACCAGGGTGTCTAGTGGTCATGGTCCCCAGTGAATGTTCAATAAGCTGGTATTGTGAACATATAATACCTATTCAGATCCTCCTTTTGGGGGATTTATTTCTGCTTAATGTGCAGAATATATACAAAACCACCCTTATTGTCCAACATGGGCATGAGGACACTGTTTTGGAAAAGAGAGAGGGGGTACAGATCATTACAGTGGTGGCAACAGGAGAGAATAGGACATATCTGGCAGTGCAGGGCTACAAGGCAAACAGAGGTTTGTTTAGATAGTTATAACCAGTCCACAGTGCCGACCTTGCAAAGTTCAAACACTGTATTGTATTCAGTATTTACAAAATACCAGCTGTAACAAACCAGTCGCAACTATGCAGGTAGGAAATTAAAAATTGCTGGGCTGCCCTCTAACTGAATCATAGTGCACGCTCCAGTAGCACAGCTTGGCATGAGTCAGGTGAAAAAAAGGAAGCTTTGGAGTTTAGCTTTGGGCAAGGATCAAGGATTTTTAGCATTCTTGATAGGCTTAGCCGACCTGCGGTAGGCATGACTGATCATACAGGTCCACTGCCATCTTTAATAGTGAGTCTAATCTCAGCTTTGTTCCGTTTACTTGTTCTTAACGTAGCTATTATTCACACTGGACTGCTTCTTGCTTTCTCTGATGGGATTTCTTATAGAAAATGAACCAAATCAAATGCAGCAGCTCTGTATCATCACTGGAAAGTATACTCACTCTGTTTCAGTCTATCACAACAGACCAACAACTTTGTGTTTTATTTTGTTTACAGAAATACCATTCAAGGTTAAGATAAGACAGACCTGCATGGGCCTGAAAACTGCTCATTTAGGGAGACAAGTTTGGAGCCATAGCAGCGTGAGACCCATATGAGAAGCAGCAGGTTGACGATATCTGCCAAAAGATTTATGTTTTTGTTTGCTTTTCTTATCAAAATTCATCTACAGGCAAATACCAAACATGTCTGTTTCTTGGGGGGTGGGGTGGGTCCGTTGCTTCTCACATTTCTTATCAGCATAAATACTCCTCCCCCTGTTGCGTTACTGAAGGACAGTGTTTCTATTTTCACTTTTTGCATCATACTTTTGACATAACAATAACAATTGTTATTGTACTTCATTTGTAGTAGTGTATTTCTAACGTGCCCACACATTCACAGAGGGATGCTTCCTGTTGCTAAGTTGAGCTTTCATTTCTATTGTCTCTCGTGCATTGGCTCAAAGGGAATAGCTTGAGCAAAGATAAAAGGCAACAACAAGAGGAGCATTGTACTGCTTTATAATTTGCCACTCTGGAATGTGTGGGCTGCAATTATGCTAAGTGGCCATCATGAAATTCCTAAATTAACTGTTTATTTTATATAATGAATAATGAGATTATTGTTATGATCAGTTCTCAAGTTCAAAGTGCTTTATTGATTAAATGATCTTAATGCCTACAAAAGTTTTATCCAATTTCTTTTTACAATGATGGGGTGATTATTCCCTGTCAAACTTTTAAGATTACATCATTTCTCAAACCTCTTGACCTCACCTTTTGGGAATGTGCCGCACCACCTGACTGGCTGCTCTGAAGTCTGTGCCCCTGTCACCTCTCAGTGCCTGTTACTGATGACAGACCAGACAACAAACTAAACAGACCTTGAGATACGGCCCTACATCATCTGGTGTACCAACATGGCCAATGTCAGCAACAAGGCTGATTTTTTTCAGGCTTGTTTATTCTGTGACAAAGACCAAAATGAGTCATGTATTCCTGAGTTTTGACATGACCTTTAGTAATGGCATGAAATGTATCACTTTTTTCGACCAAAAAAAAAAGGAAGGCCTGTCATTTCAAACATGTGTCTGACCAGTATTAGTCAGCCTATAGTCAGAAGTCAAATGACTTGATGATAATATGGCCTCAGGCTTTTTTGGCTTTTTTTTTTTTCAGTGCAAGCGTCTTTTTGCGTGAGTGAGGGGGTTGATGAGTTTGACTGTAATGAGGTGCGACTGTGGTTCTCTGTTTCCTGCTTGCTAAACTGTTGGAATGCTCCGTCTTTGTCTGGATCGGACGATCCATCGTATATCAACAAATGGGGGGAAAGCAGAGGGCTCGGAAGCTACAATAGTGATGATGTAATCCCTTTTCAGCGTGCTGTCACAGAGCAAATGCAAGCAGACAAAGGAAAATTCCCCTTCTCTTCACCCCCC
>NW_019525126.1:1582588-1584746 GCF_002814215.2 Seriola lalandi dorsalis | reverse complement strand
CACACACACACACACACACACACACCACAAAGTTTGGGGAATTTTGACCTTGCAAAAATGCACGGCAATACGGACACTGTAATTATCTGTGATTCTGTAGGCCCCACTGGCACTGGGAGTTCATCATTGGGGCAGGTGCAAAGTGTTGCTGTTGGCTCTGTTCTGTACCTGATTGACAGCTGGGTCTCAATTTGGTGGTCTGTTGCTTGTTTGTCCATGAACTAAGGCAACCTCTCTGTGAATGGTTTCTGTCATCCTGCTTCCAACTCTCAACTCTCAACCCTAAACCAAAACCCACAGTCATGCAGAGATCAGACACTGTGTAATTCCCCTTTTCTGCTCCCATTAAACCTCATACGTGCTGAAAATAGTACAACATTGGGCAGAGATTGGAAGATGGAGAAGAAAAAAACAAAACAAACCGTTTTGACAAACAACAACGTAAAAAAAATGAAAGTGAGAATGAAAAAAAAAAACTTTCCATAAAGAAATGTGGAATTCTGACGATGATGTGTTGCTGCAGGCTATCTCCTCTGCCACACAGTGATGACGTGCTCGGTGTTGTCTCGACATGTCTGCCGGTTGCTACACTGTCTCTCTCCTCAGACTGCATGCTCTCTCTGGAACGGATTACAGAACTCTGCTCAGAGAAGAATCAAAACATCAAGCAAAGTTGCAGGCCCGTGCCCCATGCAGAGCCTATGTGGGCAGCGGTGGAAAATCCTTCCACATACAAAAAAACCAACAGAGGTTTTGCTGTTGTCCCTCCTGTGGACAGAAATCTGAGAAGCAGGAATGCGTGAGGGCTTGGTCATGGCTGAGCTCTGAAACAGATCTCAATACGTAGACAGGTCTGTTCAGCTTGTCCTCATTCCTGATCGTGCTTATAACTGTTGTTACTGTCAGGCACTGCTTTTACCATGTGATGTGTAGTAAAACAGGAATGCTGGCATAACAGTACACTGCGTGAGGTTTTCCCCTGAACACTCCGTTTAAAAACACAACTTTAGGAACACCACCTGAGCAAAAAGCTGCATTAAATACTGAAAGCATTGTTGCTGGAGTTTGTGTTGTGCTTTGTTTCCTGTACTGAAACTCAAAAAAAAAAACATCCAACCCTATATTGCGCCAAAACTCCACATCCTTTGCTTTAGAAGAGGGGAATCCATTTCCACCCTGTGAGTTCCTGCTTTGCTCTCGGTAAAGCTGAGACGGAAGAATGAGACCACTGTGAGCTAAAGGCTTTTGCTGGATTCAGATGACTTTTTAAACAAATAGAAGTTTCAGGTTGGACTGAGTGGAGTGTGCAGGAAAAATGTCCCATTCACTTTCCATGTGGCATATTCATGTAGGTCAGTATTATTACCTTAGCCTTATGAATGCAGCATAGAAACAACAAAATATTATTCTTAATGTTTAGGTTATATATTGTATAACAGCACACTGTCTGACAAATTAAGCCATAGTCTTTTTCCATGTTGCTCCAGGTGCAAAGGGCAGATAGGGTTGGCTAATAACAAACATGGCTGCTTTCCCAGCCTTTCCTCTCTCACTGCCTGTTTCCTGTGTGTTTCATTGATGTATTCCTGGATACCCTGCCTACAGCTTCGCTACACAAGAAACACAGATGAAACTGAAAGCCGAGTTATAAATATACGGTTAGGCATGTGCTTGTATAATACATGAGACACAACTTTCTGACCATATTCTTACTGCCTCTTTCTGGGTTAAATTGATGCAAGTGAGGGAGTGTGTTTTAGTGTTTCAGCGTTATGTCTCTACAGAGCTAATGCATAGTTCAGCATGGTTATCACTACATTTAGTGCTAGGAAGAATGTGAGTTGGTGTTGTCATGTTTACATGGTACTCACCTTGAATGCTGATTAGGAGGTAGTCACCAGTGGCTCCTTGCTACTATTCGTTGTGTTTTTTTGTAATTCCCTGAATTTTCACCTTTAGCCCTAATTTTCAGCAGAAAAATCAACCCCAGAAACCAAGTTGAGGTGTTAAAAATACCCACACATGGTAAGAACACAATCTTGCAAATGAAGTGCTCACAGAGAGCTCCAGTCAAAACTTGCATGTTTTCCTCCTCTGTGACTTGTGGGAATGCAAAGTCCTGATTATAGCCAGCCGGGGGGGGGGGGGGGGGTGGGTG
>NW_019525126.1:1573615-1582568 GCF_002814215.2 Seriola lalandi dorsalis | reverse complement strand
GTGTGTGTGTGCGCGCGGGGGGGGGGGTGTGTGTGTGTGTGTGTGTGTGTGTGTGTGTGTGTGTGTGTGTGTGTGTGTGTGTGTGTGTATGTGTGCGCAGGACTACAACAGAGGAATTACTAGGCCAACTGTCGGATGTTGTTTGATTAACAGAGCACATGTTAATTTGCTTGCATTTTGCTGTTGTGTCTTTTAACACTTTTGTTTTTTTTTTCTAATAGAAACAAGAGTATTGAAAACACCCTGGGCTGCTGCTTAATTTGAGATATGGAACTGGCTCAGGGATCATGATAAACCATAGTTGCAGAGCCGGTTGGAGTGTGTGAGTACATGTGCAGAGCAGTGCAGGGCCAGCAGCAGCTCACTGTGCAGGTTTGCACTGTGATTTTTCTGGCACAGACTGTGATTTAGCAGGGCACCACTGTTATGCAACACTAGCTGACTTATCACAGTCTAAATGACTCTGTATGAATTGATTAACTCTGCGGCCCGACTGTTTATAATTGGACTGAAAGTGCACTGGGCTATGCACTGGACACGTGCCAAAATCAATGACTGGAAATGGTCTACGTGAATAAGTTTGCTACACTGTTGTTGTGTATTTTGTGTTCTCATCAAGCCTTTCCACATGCACAACAGTACATTGGGAAACTACTTTCAATTTCTTACAAATAATGCTGACTACTGAGGCACACCTGAGCTTTCCACCGAGTTGGGGAATTAGGCAGCCCTCCAAGCTGTAGGGGACAGCTAGGCTTCTCAAAGCCCCTCCGTTGCTACCTCCTCCCACCCCCTTCACTTCAATGGCCCTCATATCAGTTCATACTGAAGCTCTCCCTCTGTCACCGGCACTACAGCCCATTGTGCTCCCTGGTTAAAATGCTTAGCTGGCAAGAACCTGTCCTTATTTTTTATGCCTCCATCCTTGCAAACTTAAAAGGGTTAATTACAAATTTGTAGAGTACATCTTGTGCACTGGGCACACAATTAATGTCCGGTTGCAGCAGAGCAGCTATTTGGCCAATGTGAGGGGATATTAATCAAGCTTTCACCTTGACTCTGGCCTTCCAGGACGGTCTGCCCATGTTTTCCTTTTGGCTGCTGCTCTCTCAGCTAAGGATCCTCTTGTTTCCTAGCAGCACTCTCATGCTCCTCTGTCACTGATATTAGTCTGTGGGGAATCCTTACACATTTGAAATTCCTCCTACTATGGCTGCCCCTATTCATCTGTGTAATCAAATTAGTTTATGTGCTCCATCCTGATTGCTGCAGAGGTGTATTTGTTTCCCAAGCAGCTGTTGATCGATTGAAACACCAAAGGATGTGTAGAGCGTCTCGTGATGGATGTGATTACATTCTCTGGGGGGGTGGGGGGTGCTTTTAGATAGCCTGTGGTCAGTGCTGCTGCTGCTGCAGTAGAGCTCATGTTTCTCATGTTTGCACAGCAGGGTCCTGACCCTTCCCAGACTGCCTTATCAAACCATTACATCTGTTCCTCTTCCATAACATCACCTTGCCACAGCTTGTCCAGAAGACAGCCCCGTCGAAGTGCAGAGCGAACCTCCGTGTCATCCTTAGAGTATTACATTCTTAAAATGCTATTTCAACAACACATGGAGTTCCTATTGTAGGATTGTAGTTCCTTGAGAGCTTGAGACAAATGTTTTCATTCTTTTTTTCCTGTCAAGCTGTTATCTGATCCGAGCATTCAGTTATTAATGTGTCTGTGTTTTAGCAACAGATACAGTCTTGCTGTTGCGTGGACAAATAGTCTACGATTTTCCTCTCCAAACACTTGACTGGCTGAGTTTGTAATTAATAAATATATACTCTATTGTGGTAAAGCTGAACGAATCAGGATTCCCTCTTCCTCTGTGTCCTGAGTGATTTGGCGTGTTTGCTACCTGTGTAATCAGGCAGAGGATGTGAGAGGACAGGGCAGTGGATGACTTCAAACATTGCAGGCATCTGTCAGATTGACACCTCTGCTGTGGGAATCTGTCAGGCTACCGTCTACTGACCTTGCTGCTCATTCAGTTGTACACGAAGAGCTAATTGTCCTCACCCCGACCCTGTCCTCATCCCAGAAGAAACACTTACACACACACTCGTTCACTTTTTTGCAAATTGAAATACAGTACAAAAGATAGAAAACTAGACGCGGAAGTGCGAAGCAGTTCGGAGCTGGAGGCTCACCAATCCAGGACATTTGGAAAGAAAACAAGATTTACCCCATTAGATTATGATGCATGACCAAAGAAGTTTGATCCAATTGAGTGACCAACATTTTAACATTGATTCGATTGTATCCAGTCGAATCTACTGGGCCACGTGACTGGTATTCAAATAATGATTTTTATGTGTCACGTTTGCTTGTTGTCTTTAAGCATTATAATTTTCAGGAATATTATCGACGTCCTCCATTTTATTTCCACTGCTAGTAGCCATGAGCCACAGGAGTAAATGGCTGTATTGGCTCGGGCCCAGCTACGACTGACACTGGGCAAGTGACCAGTACTCACTGATGGGCACACACATGCACACAGCACGATGCTCTGGCAGGCAGCGGGGGATGCCTCCAGCCTCGAGCGGCCAGTGGTGCATGGTAGATTGTGAAACATCTCATCTAGGGCACCAGCCTTTGCATTTTCAAAATACCATGATCTAATTGACATTTTGATTGACGTGTGGTGAACCTTCCCTGTTTATCCCTGTGCAAACTGTCCTACAGCTCCACAACTCTGCTGCTACCCGTGGTGATGTGACATCGATCTCGTAGAGTAGTCAAAATTAATCTGTGCACACTAGATACATAAGATGAGTGAGTAGCACTGCGGGCGTACTCTGATTTGTTTTGCTCGTGAGTGCCTGTGATCCGAGAATGAAGTAATAGCAGGCTTGGAAGTGTTTGGCGGGCCCCCCGGCTGAGCCCCATCCCTGTCTTCTGGCACGTGGTGAGGTTGAATTATAGACGGCAAACACACAAACTATTCACTCAGCCCTCCGTCTTGCATGAACACTGTTAATTATACTGCTGCTACTCTCACATCCCTTCTATTTAAATCCTCATCTGATGGAAACTGCTTCGTCTCAGCAAACACACTTGAGCACATATAGAGGCGTGTGCCAGCCCCATGCTGAGCTGGGAGTATTTGTTTTATAACAAATAGGTTCACTGCTTTTCAGATATTAAGAGAGGGGGGGAAGTTATCCTTTGTGGGGGTAACAGGAAATGGAATGCCCCTATAAACACCTCTCTGGACCCAGCCCACACTGTCCTGTTTAACAAGGCACACTGCTGGGAAATGCTCTCATTGCACTGGTGGCCTGGTTTCTCAGGGTCAGCAAGGCAAATGTTTGTGAAACACAAATGATGCCTGCATCTTTACAACAAGTGAAAACATTTAAATATAATGGCAATAAATCCACCGTGATGAAATTCAAATGCGTGACTGAAGGTGGGAGTCACCTTACAGGCTCTTATAGGAGCTGCCAGTGGAAACGGTAGAAAGAGAGACTTTCAAAGAGCGAGGGGTTAGCTTTGAAATCGAAAGCTTTCTCTGTCAGTATGTCACAGCGAGACATTCTCATATAAATCACAAATCTTTTTCACCTGGAGGAAACGGTGCAGTAGGTTGCTGGGAAAAGGTACTCTGTCTGGCACTGTGTGAACGGTTGTCATGATGTTTCCTGTGTGGAGCAGGATCGACGTGAGACTATCATATTAAATTTCTCAAGAATCTTTTCGAAGCTTTTGTTTTAATTATGCCATCTGATATCAAAGTATGTTTGCCTTTTCAGTGAACCACATCATGCTGATTTTCCTGGCGTGTCGAAACTCAGCATGGCTAAGGACACTGATTATTCAGTTTTCAATAACAAAGTATCAAAGCCTTCAACAAACCCGCATCAGATTAATTTATAACCAGAGATGGATACATAATAAAAGTGTGTCTGGGCTGCAGTTGCCCAGGACATCTTTTCAGAATTTCTTTAATGAAGGGCCATATTAATAATAAATTAAAAAATTTAGGAATTAATTACTTAAGATATGATATAAGTTGGGCCCTCACAGGTTGTGTATGGTTATACACAGTAGCAATATCTCGAATGTCAATGACGACAACGTGATTGTGCTTATCAAGCACCTGCAAAAGAGTGTTGAAATGGCAGTTGACAGGATGAACTTTGGGCTTTATCTTCAGCTTTTGGCAACGTCCCATCACTTGTGCCAAGGCTTCCTGTTATTATCTTTATGGTGCTCCATAAATAAGTACATATGAAGGAGCTTTTGAAAAATGTGCATCTTAAAATGAAGTGTGTAATTTTCCAAAAATGAAAGTGAAATAGGCCTAAAAAGTGTAGCTTGACTTTACCTTTTTGTTTCTTGTTTTTTTGTCAACTCCATTTCACATCTTAACAGTCTCAGCCAATTTTATGATAAACAGTCTCATCAGTCTCATCTTGTCTCACAGTGTGTATGTATCTTACTCACTGACTCGAGTCGCAATGACTGGCTGAGTAGCAGCATGTGACCAGTTCTGTAAAAGCTTGAAAAGCTGCGCCAGTAAAATATACAAAACTTTACAATTCTCATTGATTGTGTCTGTAACTACACTAACACTACTACACACTACTACTACACTACCAGAACCTGTTAAAATACAGTATGTGCTCAGTTATCAGTTCATTAAATGTAGTTTACAATAAAGACAAGATACCTATTTCAAGGATAGAATTTCTTTCTTTGTACCCTTTATAAAAAGATTATGAAGAACGTGGTGGTTGAAATGGCTGAAAATAACAGTCTGTATATCCTGTTAAGGAACAACATTGTGATCCCTCACAGGCTTCCCACCTGCAAATACTGCCGGTTGGGTACATTATGCCACTGATTACTTACTGATTAACCTGGAAGCACGACTGCAGGAGTTAAACCCAAGTCTCTGCAGCGGTGGTGATTGAAAGTTTGGTTTTGCAAATTTAATTCATACCTGCCCACTGTGTTTATTTGAATGCACTGTACATTTTATTTTATTGTTTATATCATGAAGAGACGTTGCGGAGACATTGCTGCATTTTGTTGCGGGCAGCCAGATTGGACTTCACACAAAGACCATATCTTGCATTTCAAACGTGATTTCCAAGAAAAAGTATTCTTAGTTTGAGACAGGTAATGCAAAAATAACATCTCTCCAAGCTGGCGGGGGGATAGAAAAGTGCTGTCTCTGATGTTGGCAAAAGCAAGAAGCAGTTTGGTTTGTCTTATTCAAAAATAGCTATGGTCCCATGAGTTCAGAGTTTATTCTTATGAGCCAAATCAACAAATGTGCTGTTTTCTTTTTGTTTCAGTAGAATTTGGTGTTTTATTCTCAGGGTTTTTGCTTTGTCACGTATATGTGTGTTGGAGCCTTTGTCTCTGCGTGTACCTGTCCATGTGCATCAGGAGCTCCTTGTCTGTCTAATGGAGTCCGAGGGTTGGAGGCGGCAGAAAGGGCAGGGAGAGGGAAAGTGCAGCCTAGAGCAGACTTCCACTTTTAAACCTCAGCTCCCGACTGCCGCAGTTCAGCAGCCAGGCAGCCACCTCATTAGAATTTTTTACATTCCTCTTCAGGCAGCAGCACACTGCTTCCCCTCCATTGCTCTTTATACGCACAACTTTTAAAAGCTGACGACCTTAAATCTGATCCTTCTCAATAAAGACAAGTCATCAATAACCCCAGCGTCAAATTTGAGCCTCTAAACCAACTCAGGCTTGGCCTCTGTAGATTAATGTATGTATGGACCATAAATTTGTGAGGTTACTGAGCAGAATGTTGGTGCTTGCTTTACAAACTTTAAATCAATGAATACATGCCTGTTAAACACTGTCGACTTTTTTCATCTTCTTGTTTTGACGGTGCAGCTGTTAGATTAAAGTATGAGAAGTAGTAATTTGTCTTTACTCTGGACAAGCAGACCACCTAAGCTGTTAGCAGTGCAATTAGGTTTTTTTTTTTTTTTTTTTAAAGAAGTAATGGCCCTCTAAGAGTTGGACAAAGGCTTTCATTGTCAAACTCCTGGCCCACCCAGATAATAACATTGGAAATAGGAATGGTTTAGTATGGCTAACTATAAACTGTGTCAAGTGTTTCAAGTGTCTATTTATCCTGCCATGTCTCCCATGTAAAAGGCGAAACCCTAGCGGAGAGCTTTCTGGATAAGAAAAGAGGAAGGATCGAGGACACCCTGCTGGAGATAATGGCAATGAATATATTCTGGTGCTCGTCCAGAGCTGTCTTCTTGTGTAAGGCTGTGAGGGAAATTCACTTTGCCAGTGGTTAGCTATGCCCATTACTCACTGAACTGTGCTGCAGTGATAGCGAGAGGCCCAGAGTTGGGGCAGAGCAAGCAGCACATCACAGAACAATGGCGATGATGAATGTCGATATACTGCCACCGCGTTTTCAAGTGCTCCGACTGCACTGGTGTTTGCGTTGCATGTGTGTGTGGTCAGCTGAACAATTTGTCGGCCCCCGCTTCTCAGTTTATTGTGGCATGCTGCTTCATCCAGAGCTGACATCATGGATCAAAGCTCTCAGTATAAGTTGATTGCAAAGATAAAAGACAAGCTTGTAGTTGTAAAGTCATGGCAGACATAAGCACCATAAAAAGTGTTTTATAGCAGATTATCACTTGGACAGTCAGTGTTGCACTTCTCTGTAAGAAGCTGCCTCAACATGCCCTACTCCTCTTCCCCGCCTCACACAGACGTTCATCACTTCCTCCAGTGAAATTGGTGGAATTCCAGGACCTCGGCTCGCGGTTGGATGATGCTAGTATCGTTTGTCTGCCAGCGGGCCTGTCTGTTTTTCTCTGAAGGTGTCAGGTTCTCAGGTTTGCTCAATCAGATGGGCAGGTTTGTGCCTGGTTCCCAGCCAAACGTACGTATTCAGGCGGAGGATGTAGACAGAAAAAGGCTTTAAAAAAAAAAAAACCCAAAAAAACAGCGTGGCAGATGGAAAGAGGGGAGTGGCGGAGATGCTTTGTTACTTCCAGTGCATCTGTTGTGCTCATGGGCAGCCGTGTTTGGGCTACATCTCAGTGGATATGTCGAGACCTCAGTTTACCCTCACTCCTCAACACTTTCAGCTTGACAGGAAGTGATGTTGTGTAGGAGTCGGTGGATTTACTACTATTGCAGATTTTTCTCCTCCAAAGCCGTAATTCTCTGTCTGACCTGAGCACAGCCCTCTGTTTAAGCTTTCTCATTGTGGAAGGGTTTGAGCTTTAACTGCAGTCTTAGTCATTTATACAGACTTCCCATGAGAGAAATGTTTTTCCCATGTTACTTCTCCAAATCCCAGTCATCTGACAGTTAATGTGTGTTGCAGCAGTGAGTCAGTGGATTACAGAACAGCAAAGTGATCCTGATGTGATTGTCATATACCGACACTCAACAGAGATCATTTTCTGCTTCATGTTGTAAGTCGTTCTTCTGCTTTTCAGTGCCCACCCTCTTAGTTCTTTGTTCTTCTTGTTTCCAACTTCTGGTTCAGCGTTTTCTTCATCTCCAGCTCCACTTGCATTTAATTCATCTGGTTTTCCTGGCAGGGCTCATATATGCAACCATAGTGGGGTCCACTTGCCAGGCAATTTTTTCAAAGACTTCACCGTGCTGGAGTGGGGCCCCAGTGTTGCCCAAGCCAGCACAGAGGGACCTTTGTGCCTGCTGCCCAACAGCCCAGTCAACCCTTAGAGCAGGGGAAGATTAGGAGACAGTGAGAGCCATTGGGGTAAATGGTAGGGTGCCTGTTTGAAAGCCAATGGTGTCAGCTAAACAGCCCCATAGTCCCTTTCAAGCACGCAGTAATTACAAGCTTGTAGGGCAATCCTTCGGCTCCTTTGTCTCAGCTTTGGAAACACTTGCCCAGTCCACTGGGAAACCTCATTCCCTCTCTGTTTGGAGACGCAGGGCGAAGAGTCTTTCAACTCCAGCAGGGCGTCATTTCTCTCTGGTACACCAGTTAGCCAAACCAGCTCAGCAACTGGGATTCCTCTCCAGGAGACCCTAGCTCTGAGAATGTCTAGCGCCCCGAGCTGGGTCTTAAAATGATGACTCAGGTTTTGTTCTTTTGGTTTGCTTGAGTTGCTCTGCTTTTTGTGAGTCAGATTTGGAAGAGTCAGACCCTCGCTTCACACCTGTGATTCATCACACGATTCATCTGTGCTGTTGAGTGACTGTTGTCTGTCCTCCACTTTTAATTCCATGTAGTATGTGTGTGTGTGTGTGTGTGTTTGGTCACAAGAACCTGCAACATCCTGGAAGAGCCGCTGTCTGAGTCACCTGTAACACACACACACACACACACACACACACACACACACACACTCGTCCCTACAACCAGGAGGAACAAATTGTAGCTCTTCAGAGGTGTGCCATGATGTCACCAGCCCTTCGTCTGTACCACCGATTTGCTCATCTCTCGTCAGGCTTTACAGAACAGCTGGGGGGGTCGGAGCCCCAATTACAGGAAGTTAACCTCATTTAGTCAACAGGCTCAAGCTGTTGGGGCATGTCCCACCGACCTGGGGAAAAAAAATCGCTCAGTTTAATTCTGTGGAGGATGGAAAGAGTATGGCAGGATGTCTGGAAAGAGACTGTTATGTTGGTTTTATTTAAATTGTTTCTTGGATATCTCCTTGTTTCCCCCTTCTCATGCTCTCAGTCTGTCTTTCTCAGTCACACAAATGTACAGAAGACACGCTCTCTCAGTCTCAATGCCACACTCTTCCTTTTTAATCTGACAAGACCATGAAGCCAGTCGTCTGTCTGCATGTCCGTCAGCGAGGAGATTAGAGCTCTGTTTTCTGGGACGTGTGTGTGTGGGAGGGTTGGTGGGTTGGTGGGTGGGTGTGTGTGTGTGTGTGTGTGTGTGTGTGTGTGTGTGTGTGTGTGTGTGTGTGTGTGTGT
>NW_019525126.1:1573435-1573507 GCF_002814215.2 Seriola lalandi dorsalis | reverse complement strand
CCCACCCCACCCTTGGTTCACTGCAGACCACCCTGACTCTGTAACTTTGCCCCTTGGGATTTCTTAGTTAAG